>NW_028277112.1:52432500-52445000 GCF_059951505.1 Python bivittatus | reverse complement strand
GGCTGATCTTGTTTGGGCTCAGAAGCTGAGCAGGGTTAGGTGGGATCAGGATTTGCACAGGAGACCTCCGCCCACACCAGGCCGCCAAGTAGCCTGAAAAACCAACAAGCAATCTCGGAAGGCAGGTGCAAATTGCTTCCATATTGCCTCCAACAAAACTATATGGCAGTGTCTGGATGACTTTACTTACCTTCGCGTTATTAAATACAGATGGATAAAATCAGGTATCTCTCGGTGAAATTGCAAATATATGTATACACACTCCCAAATGTTTATTTTTCTTTTGTGCTATTTCTGTGTTATGAGACTTTTTATCCTTATGTTCTTTTTTCATTTCCAGTGTTTTGTTGATTACTGTTCTGTTTAAAAAAAACATTTAAACTCAAATCAAAATAATCTGTCATTAATGTATTCCGTGAGTTATAAAGGACTGCAGCTCTCCTTGAAACATTTCTGCAAGGTAGATCATGAACATTATTCCCACTTTCATGCCAGTCTGGAAATTTGCCAGAGTTTTGACATCTGGACATGAAGAAGCCTGGTATTTTTAGCTACAAAATCACAGATGTAGACAATATTAGTTTTTCACCTTCTGTTTAACATCTTTATTAACGTTAACTTGGCTGGAAGTAACTTTACCAGTTTGAATCATCTTTAGCAGTAAGGTAACATAATATAGCAGATATGAAACAATATTTATTATACATTTCTTGTAATCTATAACCTGGACTCGGAACAAATCCAACACTGATTTTATGTTATAGTACCTTTGCCCTAATTCCAGAGCGCTCTATCTCTTTTTAATAAAGTGAGAACAGGGAAGGAGGCGGGAAATTAGGCAGACCAAAGTCTCAAAAGTGATCCTAGATTTTAATTTAATGACTATTTATTCATAATATTTTTTTACATTTGGTGGTCCAAACCACATTAGAAAAAAGCAAGAAATCAATAGCTTAATAAAAGTACTGAACATGGAATATGGAAATTAGAACCAAGAATATTGATAAAATCATTGTAAAATGCTTGATTAGAATAGAAGGTTTTAATTATTAATTATTGTTATTATATTAAACTTCTTTAGCAGAAGAAAAAACATACCACACTAGCACAATACAATGTAACTCCAAATTAAAAATCAAGACAATAAGAGGGAAAAGAAAAGGAATAAGGAAAGATCTGAAACAACAATAAATGGGACAAATCCCCAAATAAAAACCCATCAGCACGTTGCTCAAATGTTTTCCTCCTTGCCTTTTTCTTGAGGATTGAAAAAAAAAAAAGAATTCAAATGTTGAAAAATAACTTATGTCAGCAGTTGGGTATCGATTTCTCTTACGAGCAGTGTATGATGATTCTTTTAGCCAGTTCCCATGCCAATAAAATCCACAATTCTTGATGTCCTGATAGTTTTCACATACTAAGGATATTGCCAGGGTAGCACATGGTTATGAATAGGACAAGTTCAAGCTCTCTGAGTTGACGGTCCAAGTCCCAACTTTTGAATTGCATCTCCAATGCCAGATGATTGCAGTTAACCCTTGTAAAGCAGTATCTGAGGTATTTAATGTAAATAAAGCCAACTTCTTTGTTGCATGAATCTAATTTTAAGATCATACGAAACTAACTTCACACTACAGGTGGTCCTCACTTAACAACCATTCATTCAGCAACCGTTTGAAGTTACGGCAGTGCTGAATGAGTGGTTTTTAATGACCGGTCCTTGAAGTTCCAGTCATGGCAGCGTCCCTGCGGCCACATGATCACAATCCAGGCACTTGGTGACTGGCTCACAATTACAATGTTGCAGAATTCTGAAATTCCTTTTTCCAACTAGTGACCAACCCTGGGATAAAAGCCCGATGACAAGTCTGAACATGTGGAAAGTTAAATCTGTCTTTCCTGATATGTAATTACAGTGTGCACAATGAGAGTTTCATAGGATGCCCTTGCCAAAGAAATTTGCTCAATATTCGGTAAAATTGTTTAAAACAATGTGATGGAATAAATGTCAGAAGACATTTCAAAATGTAAATCAACCTTTGAGTTAAATTCATCTTAATTGTATTTATCTCACCCCAAATACTCAAAGGACTTCAGACCATCTGTCACTTTTCTTCATTTGCATTAAAACAGACAATCCATTCAAATTTACCAGTACAGAAAGTTTACCAGTACAGAAAGAAATCAGAACACAGCCTAAAGTCCTAATCCGTATATTTGTCTAAACTATAGCTGTGTTGTAGGGGCATCAAGTCATATTAGCTCCCATTGATGGAGCAACCAGACAGGATACCAAACTGATATTTCTGCCTTTTTTAAAAACAGAACAGGACTTTCCAAAGGAGTGTGCTCCACCATTTAAGAACAGCATAGGAGAAAGCCCTTTTAACGTATGTCCAGGTAAATGGTGAAAATGGTTGTAACATGAAAAGGGCCACTTTTGCTGATTTTAAAAATGGCTCAGGTTTATATTTGGAGAGAGGGATATCTTAGACAATTAGATCCTCTATCAGAATTCCCAACCTGATACTTTATAGATATATGGGTCTTCAGTTTCCATATTCCCCAGGCAACATGAACTGTATTAAACTACAGGATATTTGGAGGTGACACATTAAGGAAGGCTGTGGAAGGCAGGCAGGCAGGCAGGCAGGCAGGCAGGCAGGCAGGCAGGCAGGCAGGCAGGAAGGAAGGAAGGAAGGAAGGAAGGAAGGAAGGAAGGAAGGAAGGAAGGAAGGAAGACTAGACTATTTTTCTGATTCAGCTCAACTGTCTAGACCAGTCTTTTCTAGCTGGGCAACATTCAAATGTGTGGACTTCAATTCCCAGAACTTTCAGCAATGGTCATGCTGTCTGGGGAATTGTGGAAGTTGAAGTCCAAACAAGGACTGTCACAGCAGTAAGTTAGAAAAGGATCTCTGCAATGATTTTGTTGATTCACTCATATGTTGAGCAGATTCACTCATAGAATCAATCCAGAAAGTCTTAAATGATATGAAAAACTGAAATGCTGGTACTGTCCTGAGAGAAAACCTTTTTATAAATTGCATTGTGAAATGCAATTTTTAAAAAATATACCTTTTTTGGTATATTTTATTTTTACATTGGGGATTTGTTGAATGTCCACTTTGCAAAAGATATTAGCAACTGAGACGTGAAAAAAATGGGGTGATCTAAAATATATTGGAGAGAACATATTCTAACATTAAAGAAAGTTTTTCTAGAATCAACACTAAGAACTTTTTAAAAAACCTTTAATGAAGGGAAGGGGAAATTAAATGAACCAGACTGGTAATCATATTACTATATAGAATCAAGGGTTTAAATGATCCTAGCATTATTAGACATTATGTCTCTTGATTAATTGAAAGCCAGTTTGGTTTGGTCTAGTGGTTAAGGCACCAGGCTAGAAAGCAGGAGACTGTGAGTTCTAGTCCTGCCTTAAGCAGATCCTGCTGAGAAGTACATACATTTGCCTTTCCCAATGCTGTCTTAAAAGTATTGATACCCAAAGTGGCCACCTTGAGATCCTCTTGTGGTCATTGGCACATGTGCATAAATGCACACTAGATACATCTGCAGGGATTGTGAAACAGTAACTCTGCAAGTGAAAGGCCCTTTTGAACAGCTTGCACAGCTCTAAAAATTAGTTCAGCTCACTGTATTGATATTTTTTATAGATATTGACTAGATATTGTTGGAGTGACTTGTCTTATTTGCATATACAATTCTGAAAATCACTATATAAAGGGATAGGTATATATTATATATTATATTGTAATATACTGTGTATCTAGAGGACTATCAGCAAATACTCTCAGAATAATAATATAATATAATATAATATAATATAATATAATATAATATAATATAATATAATATAATATAATATAATAATATACAGTACAATATTCTGAGAGTACTTGCTGATAGTCCTCTAGAAATATAATGTGTCCTTAATTCTGAACAGATATACTTTTTTTCTGAAATGCTGTTTTCAGTTATTAGACATGGAATTTATTTCAAAGAAACAACTATATCCCATATTTCATTTGTTAACTTTGATTTGTCATAGTTAATTTTCTTCAGAAAGTGCCCTGTATGTACTTCTCAGCAGGATCTGCTCAATGTTTTATTATGTACATGAACTACAACAAATTAAAACTTGATATACTATTGGTTCAGGAAGTATATATTAAAATGTTCCTCTGTTTTATTT
This sequence comes from Python bivittatus, assembly GCF_059951505.1. Taxonomy (NCBI): domain Eukaryota; kingdom Metazoa; phylum Chordata; class Lepidosauria; order Squamata; family Pythonidae; genus Python; species Python bivittatus. The sequence goes on along the minus strand of NW_028277112.1, from coordinate 52,440,781 downwards.
TTACACATAAAATACAATCTATTTTAAAGCAGCAGGCCAATTATAATTTTTAGATCAACTCCACTGACATCAAAATCAATTTGCCAAGGATGAACTTTGTGATTTTTATGTTATGCTTGCCACGTTTTCTAACACATATTAGAGGAAAGAGAACTTGCTGGAAGCTTGCACTGCAAAACCTACTTGTGAAATCCTCTCTCCATCTTACCTTGACAGATTCCACATTGTTAAGCGTTTGATATATCAAGTGATGTTTCACATCACTGTTGATATAGTAATTAATGCGTTAGGTGCTTTAAATAGAAATAAAAAAAGAAAGGATCATCTCTCGGTATGCTTGAGTGACAATATGATTAGCATGCTTAATATTTTTTTCACCATCATTTTATCATTCCTTCTTTCTATATTTAAGAAAAATAAAACACAAAGGGCATCTTATAACTGTGTATGGTGTAGGCGTGTGTGTGTAAGCAAGCTTTTTGGCTATAACCTAATTAAAGACATTTTAATTGATAATGCATCAGTTGCAGCTGAAATACCTATCAGTTAAATATGCAAAACTGTGAATATGGATAAAGGCAATGTTTCTCAAGCAAGCCGCATACTTTCTGTTTTATTTAAGGTAAATAGGGGTCAGAGAGAAAGTCCTCTATAATACGCCTTAAAATGGTCCTTGCCACTGTATCTGATTGTTTATTTGGGAGCACTTTAAAAAAATGAAGGTCTTTTAATTGATTTGCCTAACTGTTAAATTGATTTAAAACAGAAGTCCCTCACTTTTGGAGAAAAATTGTCAGGTTTTGAATCTGAGAGAATCTTATAGATGTTCTCACAAAATGGCTGCCAAATGATTGTGGCCAACCACAAAACACCCATTTACCAGAATGCAAACTGATATCTGTTCTGGTCTCCCAAGATGCCCTTTATCTGTTCAGATTATTTTCATCTTTTTTCTAGGCATCAGGGCCTACTTCCAAAGAAGAAAACTGGGCTGAAGCTTGCCATAATGTTTATTTTCTAAAAACATTTCCTGGTTCATTCCCTTGTCCCTCAATAAGTAATTTGTCCCTTGAATTTGGCTCAATACCAGAGGACTGGAAATGCAGCTAATATAATCCAGTTTGGATTACTGAAAAGTGTTCTATGAGGGGCTGCCCTTGAAGACTGCTCATAGCTGGCCCAGAATGCAGTGGCACAAGTAGCTTCATTTGGGGAACTACATTGCTTACTAATAGGTTTCTGGGAACAGTTCAAAGTGCTGGTTGTCCTTCAGGGCTCAGGGCCAAAATATTTCTGGGACTACTTCTCTTCAATTATCTGTGCTTGTCTTATAAAATCAAGTAGGGGTGGCAGGCTTTGGTTCCCCTCAGCAAAACAGCGCCATCTTATCAGTTCCCAGAGACATGCTGTCTCTGTTGTCCTCTGGAATGGGATCCTCCTTAAGCCTGTATGATCCTGACCCTGCTGGGTTTTAGGAAAGCTTTAAAAACTTGGATCTTTCAGTAGGCCCTGGGCCAGGACAAATTGTGAATCTATGTGAATACTTCATTTTTTAAAATTCCCTGAGATGAGGAGGAGGTTGTTGTTGTTGTTAATCTCCTTCTCTCAAAATGCTAGGAGTAGGGATCATCCAACAAAAATGTGTGAAGATTTAGGGCTATTCCACACTGCAGCCTTGAGCTGCTTCTCTCCCATGTTTGTAAACTGGCTAGAAATGAAGCCAGTTTAAGAAATCCCTTGAATGATGACCAATTGCTCCATCTGGACCACTGTGAAAATGGGCCCTGATTGCTGGATGTCCCTGCTTCTTTTCTTGCCCACCCAGGCCAGGAAAGTAATGGCCAACTGCTTTCCCTTTGGTAGGCATGTCTGTTGAGGATGGGTTAAAAAATAAAGCAAAATAAAAACCATTATATATATATATATATATATATATATATATATATATATATATATATATTACTCTTTCCTGTCACTTGGGTGAAAAGGATAAACTTTGCAGAACTCTTGTCAACCTTGTTGTTGTTGTTTAGTCATTAAGTCGTGTCCGACTCTTCGTGACCCCATGAGCCATATTGCGCCAGGCCTTCCTGTCCTTCACTGCCTCCCTGAGTTTGCTCAGTTTCATGCTTATTGCTTCAGTGATGCTATCTAACCATCTCATCCTCTGCTGTCCTCTTCTCCTTTTGCCTTCAATCTTTCCCAGCATCAGGGTCTTCTCCAAAGAGATCTCTCTTCGCATTAGGTGACCAAAGTATCTGAGCTTGAGCTTCATTATCGATCCTTCCAATGAGCAATCAGGGTTTATTTCCTTTAAGACTGACTGGTTTGACCTCCTAGCAGTCCAGGGGACTCTCAAGAGTCTTCTCCAGCACCACAGTTCAAAGGCATCAATTCTTCGGCGCTCGGCCTTCTTTATGGTCCAGCTCTCACAGCCATACATTACTACTGGAAAAACCATAGCTTTGACTATGCGGATCTTTGTTGGCAAGGTGACGTCTCTGCTTTTTAATATACTATCTAGGCTTGCCATAGCTTTCCTCCCAAGGAGCAAGCGTCTTTTAATTTCATGGCTGCAGTCTCCGTCTGCGGTGATCTTGGAGCCCAAATAAATGAAGTCTGTTACTGCTTCCATTTCTACCTCTTCTATTTGCCAGGAATTGATGGGTCCAGATGCCATGATCTTAGTTTTTTTAATGTTGAGTTTCAAGCCAGCTTTTGCACTCTCCTCTTTCACCCTCATCAAGAGGCTCTTTAGTTCTTCTTCACTTTCTGCCATTAGGTGGTATCATCTGCATATCTCAGGTTGTTGATGATTCTCCCTGCAATCTTAATTCCGGCTTGTGATTCTTCCAGCCTGGCATTTCTCATGATGTACTCTGCATATAGGTTAAATAAGCAGGGTGACAGTATACAGCCTTGTCGTACCCCTTTCCCTATTTTGAACCAATCGGTTGTTCCATGACCGGTTCTAACTGTTGCTTCTTGGCCCGCATACAGATTTCTCAGGAGACAGGTAAGGTGGTCCGGTACTCCCATCTCTTTAAGAATTTGCCACAGTTTGTTGTGATCCACACAATCAAAGGCTTTTGCATAGTCAATGAAGCAGAAGTAGATATTTTTCTGGAACTCTCTTGCTTTCTCCATAATCCAGCGAATGTTGGCGATTTGATCTCTAGTTCCTCTGCCTCTTCGAAACCCAGCTTGTACATCCGGTAGTTCTCGGTTCATGTATTGATGAAGCCTAGCTTGTAGGATTTTGAGCATAACCTTGCTAGCATGTGAAATGAGTGCAATTGTGTGATAGTTTGAGCATTCTTTGGCATTGCCCTTCTTTGGAATTGGAACATAAACTGACCTTTTCCAATCCCGTGGCCACTGTTGCGTTTTCCAAACTTGCTGGCATATTGAGTGCAGCACTTTAACACCATCGTCTTTTAGTATTTTAAATAACTCAGCTGGAATACTGTCATCTCCACTAGCTTTGTTGTTAGCAATGCTTCCTAAGGCCCACTTGACTTCACTCTCTAGGATGTCTGGCTCAAGGTCAGTGATCACACCAGTGTGGACATCAGGGGCATTAAGATCTTTCTTGTATAGTTCTTCTGTGTATTCTTGCCACCTCTTCTTAATCTCTTCTGCTTCTGTTAGGTCCCTGCCTTTTTTGTCCTTTATCATGCCCATCTTTGCACTAAACGTTCCTTTGATATCTCCAATTTTCTTGAAGAGATCTCTAGTCTTCCCCATTCTATTGTTTTCCTCGATTTCTTTGCATTGTTCATTTAAGAAGGCCTTCTTATCTCTCCTTGCTATTCTCTGGAAATCTGCATTCAGTTGCTTTTATCTTTCCCTTTCACCCTTGCTTTTTGCATTCCTTTTTTCCACAGCTATTTGTAATGCCTCATCAGACAGCCATTTTGCTTTCTTGCATTTCTTTTTCTTTGGGATGGTTTTAGTTGCTGCCTCCTGTACAATGTTACGGACCTCCATCCATAGTTCTTCAGGCACTCTGTCTACCAAATCTAATCCTCTAAATCTATTCATCACCTTCACTGTGTACTCACAAGGAATATGATCTAAGTCATACCTGAGTGGTCTAGTGGTTTTCCCTACATTCTTCAATTTAAGCCTAAATTTTGCAGTAAGAAGCTCATGATCTGAGCCACAGTCAGCTCCTGGTCTTGTTTTTGCTGTCTGTATAGAGCTTCTCCATCTTTGGCTGCAAAGTATATAATCAATCTGGTTTCAGTATTGACATCTGGTGATGTCCATGTGTAGAGTCGTCTCTTGTGTTGTTGGAAAAGAGTGTTTGCTATGACTAGCTTGTTCTCTTGACAGAACTCTATTAGCCTTTGCCCTGCTTCATTTTGTACTCCAAGGCCAAACTTGCCTGTTATTCCGATTACTCCTTGACTTCCTACTTTAGCATTCCAATCCCCTATGATGAAAAGGGCATCTTTTTTTGGTGCTAGTTCTAGAAGGTGTTGTAGGTCTTCATAGAAGCGGTCAACTTCAGCTTCTTCGGCATCAGTGGTTGGGGCATAGACTTGGATGACTGTGATATTGAATGGTTTGCCTTGGATACGCACTGAGATCATTCTGTCGTTTTTGAGGTTGTACCCCATTACTGCCTTTCCCACTCTCTTATTGACTATGAGTGCAACTCCATCTCTTCTAAGGGTTTCTTGCCCACATTAGTAGATATAATGGTCACCCGAATTAAATTCACCCATTCCCGTCCATTTCAGTTCGCTGATTCCCAAGATATCGATGTTCAATCTTGTCATCTCATGTTTGACCACATCCACAGCTGAACGTCCTTTCGGCTTTGGCCCAGCCGCTTCACTCTTTCTGGAGCTACTTGGAATTGCCCTCCGCTCTTCCCCAGTAGCATATTGGACACCTTCCGACCTGAGGGGCTCATCTTCCGGTGTCATATCTTTTAGCCTTTTAACATTGTCCATGGGGTTTTCTTGGCAAGGATACTGGAGTGAGTTGCCATTTCCTTCTCCAGTGGACCACATTTTGTCAGAACTCTCTGTCATGACCTGTCCGTCTTGGGTGGCCCTGCATGGTATAGCTCATGGCTTCACTGAGTTACGCAAGCCCCTTCGCCACGACAAGGCAGTGATCCATGAAGGGGCTTGTCAACCTACCCAGTTGAAATAAAACAAAACAAAGAAAACCAGCCAGCATTTCATAGTTGTACTACTGACCCTGTTAATGTGCAGCTTTGACGGCAGGCAGCCCAGTAGCTCAATACAAGATGGTGGTCAAGCTGCCACCAGCCAACTGGAATAAAGGTGTGTGTGTCGTATGGAACCTCCTAGCAGGCCAGTGTTGAGCGAAGGATGACATAGTCCATTCCTGCCCTCTTGAAAATGTGCATGGCCCAATCTTACACTGGGGCAAGCAGGAAATACAGACCACCCCTTAGTGCAGATAAAGGAAAGGTACTGCTTCACAAAGCATATAATTATCCCATGGAAATCCATTTCTACATGGTAGCCATGGCCACTAGTTTGAATTGTTTTAAAAAGGGATTAGAGAACAGGTCTCTCAAGGGCTATTGATCCTGAAGACTCCATGTGACCTCCAAACACCAGTTGCATGAAAGAACAGTGGGAGAGGGTGTGTCTCTGTCTCCTGCACGCAACGTATACAGACATATCTGGCTGGCCATGGTAAGAAATGAACTCTGGGATCAAGATGGGCCTTGGCTGGATCCAGTAAGACTATTTTTATAGTCCTTTGTATATGTGGATTCTGACCTTGCCCTAAGAAATTCAGCCTCCAGTGCAATCTTGTTTATGTTCAGTCAGTTCAAGGATGTAGCTGCAATTCCATACCTACTCACCTAGAAGCAAATCTTACTGAAACCAATGGAACTTCCTTTTTCCCATGTTGGAAATAATTGGTGGAGATACAATGCTTTGATTATGTGATCATGTGCCATCAAATCGTTTTTGTCTCCTAGAGACAACATAGATAAATTTTCTCCATGACAATTTATCCCTAACCTGGTCTCCCAACGGTGCACTCATTGCCACTGAAACTGAGTCTATCCACCTTGCTGCTGGTTGTCCTTTTCTTATCTTTCCTTCCATCTTTCCCAGCATTAGAGCCTTCTTCAGAGAGTTAGGCCTTCACATAAGGTGTCCAAAGTAGGATAATTTGAGCCTGGTCATTTGTGCCTTGAGCGAGAACTCGGGGTTGATTTGTTTGATGATCCATTGGTTTGTTTTCTTGGCTGTCCATGGTATTCTCAGGAGTCTTCTCAACCAAAGAACACCAAAGTTCCAAAGCATCAATACTCTTCCTGTCCTGCTTCTTCAAAGTCCAACTTTCACTTCCAAGGAGTGTCACAGGGAACACCATGGCTTGCACAATTCTGATTTTTGTAGGTATAACACATCACGGCATTTGAATATCTTTTCCAGGGCTTTTCCAATGCTAGAGACTCATTTTTCCCCCTCAATGTTCTAATAATGCAAGGCCACTTTAACTTCTTGAAAAGAGTGGAAATATCAGCTTCATTCAGAATCTGGTCTCCCACTCCCTTTAAAAACTGATTTTAAAATGTTTTTCTGCCATGTGACGTTTGGCTTATAACCAGGTAGAGATAAACAATAAGGGCCGTGGCAGGAGTTAAAAGACTAAACAAGGAAGGTGGCTATGAAAACTAAAGTCTAAATAAATCCTTTACGTCATTTAGAATGGCTTTACATACTACGAAGGCTACTCTATAAATGAAATTATAATTCTTGATATTAAACTGCAGTTGAACTTTCTATCAGTAAGATAATTCTACCATTTTTGTCCTTAAAAGGAGCTCTGAATTGATCTTGCATCAGGATGTCCTCAGGGTATGGTCAAAAAAGTCAAGATGCCCACAATGGTGTAACTGAAGCTTTGGTGGATACAGAAAACATGTTTCCAATAATGTTTTCTTGAAAAGGAAAGTAGAAAGGAAGACGTCAAGGCAAAATAAGAGAAGGCAAGGGGCAAGCCAGGCTGAGGGATAGGATAAGACAAAGGACAAGGGAAGGGAAGGGAAGGGAAGGGGCCAGAGGTGTCCAAAAGGTGTGGTCAAAAGTCAAAACGGTAGCTGTGATGATGCAATCAAAGTTCTGCTATTTTTTTATGTACAATGCATATAAAGGCACATAAAAATAGGTGAAACTTCAATCACACCATCCGAGCTGCCACACTGACTTTTTTTTTACTACACCTTGCCAACATCCATGAAGGGGCAAGGGACAATGGACCAGGGTAAGGGGTGAAGGAAAAAGGAATGGCAAAACAAGGAAGTGGAAAAGGCCCTGGGCAAGGGGGAAGGGGCAAACCCAAAGGCAAGGGGCAAGGGGAAGGCACGAGTTTGGGTTAGAGTTAGGTGTGGCAATGAGGTCAAAGATCAAGGGAAGGCAACTGGACTCCAAACTAAGATCCTTTCAGCAATAAATGGTCCATTATGGTCCATTGGATGCTGAGCATCCGCACCAAGGTTAATATCAGAAGGACATCCATGGTCATTTACAGCAAGAGTGGACCTTCTGTAGCATTCCAAATACGGCTCAACCAACCCTCTGGAATGCCTGAGCCAGAACAGCCAATGGGGAAGGAGGCCAAGGCTTTTCACTCAGCACCACTGGAAGTCCATGGGCATCCCAGATTTGCATCATGGGGAGTCACTGTGTCAGGCAGACCACCCTGATTACAATGATTAGGAAAGATGAATTCTGGTACCGAAAAAAAGGGGACAATTTTGTCAAATCAGAGCTATTTGTTATATTGCTGCTTGAACTAATTTCCTTCATAAGCCTAACAAATTAAAGAGTTTTGGACAGATAATCTAATTTATAAGTCATGCATATAACCTCTTGGCACTTTGGTGGAATCTGTTCTCTTGTTAAGTATACATGAATGTGCAGTGCTATTTTTTCTCCTGGCAGGGATGCGTCCCACTGTCTCTCAGTTAGTTTTTAGCCACTTGGCTTTGATTATCTTGAGACCAGCCAAAGAGACATGATGTAGTATTCATATTAAGCTTCCTATAAGAACAGATCTCAGTCTGACACTGAGGTTTTGCTTATATGGTGTTTTTAGTTATGGCAGGGAAAAGGATCCTTTCCTTGAGCTATCTTTCTTTATTAATTTTTCCATTCCTTTCACTGGCTTGCAGTAATGAACCATTCACTGGGCTATACATTTGACAGCATGAAAATAGGCAATATTCAAGAATTCCTAATCATATGCAAAAGCAACAAGTCATGTCTTTACA
>NW_028277112.1:52415000-52430000 GCF_059951505.1 Python bivittatus | reverse complement strand
AAGTGGCGGACTTGATATTCTCCTGGTATGGCCTTGGCACAGAAAGTCTTCCAATCATATTAATAATTTTATCTCCCCTGCTTTAATGGTTTTTGAATCCTGAATGCAAACACTATCCCAGGCTAGCTTTATCTATTTATTTATTTGATTTAGATCTCACCTTTCCTTTGGGAGCTTAAGGTGGCATCCATAGTGCTTCATCCTCCAATTTTTACACAAAATAACCCCTCTGTGAGGTAGGTTGAGCTGAGAAGAGTCACTGGCCTAAAGTCTCCAGTGGAGTTTCAGAGGCTGAGAATGGACTTAAACCCCTGACCTAGACCAACACCTTAAATACTATGCCACTCTTACGTATCCCAGGTCCTAGCCCTTACTGTGCTCTTATCTCATAATCCAAGCCTTTCCTAACTTGGGGTTCTCCAAAGCTGTTGTGACTGCAATTCCCATCCCATCTCAAAGGTTTCTGTCAGGTAGGAACATTTAGCTGGTGGTTTTCATTCTCCTGAAGGACAGAAATCAATAGTGATGACAAATCTTTGAGAAAACAGAGCCTAACAACTAAGAATTACTTCATAAAGACTTTAGGTAATTTTATACTGCAGTGAAGTTGTGTATACCACATAATTGGAACTCTCTCTAGCAACCTTCTGAACAGTAGCGCAGCTAGACAGGAATGGCTGTTTTCAAAAGGATACGGTGGCACCATAGTTTCCATTTATCTTCAGACTGGAAGCCCTTAAACTGTTGTTCATGTTTCAATCAAATTTAGACTTGGCAGGGGGATAAGTGGGTGGGGGGAGACACTACAGTGAGTTTCTTTGATTCACATATTTGAATGCCCTCAGTTGTTAGTAAAGATTTTTAGTTTTCTCTGTTTCTGTCTAGAATTCTTCCTCATTCTATTGCATTATTATAAACATAAGCATCTACTCCAGCCACGATGCTCCACCCTTTTTCATGCTTGCAGTGTGATGTTGCGTAATAATAATAATAATAATAATAATAATAATAATAATAATTATTATTATTATTATTATTATTTATATGCTGCCCGACTCCCAGTGACTCCGGGGGGTTACATAAGTACATAAGAAATGGAGTTTATGTCACGAAGTTGGGATACACATTTTGTCTCTTGTACCCCCAATGAATGCCCAGGATTATAAAGTATTACTTATTTTCATCCCAAACAGCATTAAAAAAAAAAAATCAACAACCAACCTCATTAAAAAGGGTAGATGATCCTGTATTGATATTTCCTGCAGCGTATAACTATGTCTTGGGGAAGGGTAGTGTTCAAGCTGGCACTGTGGCTTGAATATTTGGCCCGCATGGACTCTAGAATAAAACATGTGATTCCTGGCCACTGTTAGTCTCTGTCACCCTTACTAGGTAGACCAGACAGGAAACATGACCAGATGAGCTAATTCCACTTTATTGTAAAGCTACATTAACAGAATCTGACGTCTGAAAGTACAATTCTCCCCCCGTTTCCTTTACAGTTCAAGAAACTAGGAGGTGTCTCTTCTGAGCCTCTTGCCCCACCCACTATCCAGCTGCAGGCTGTGCTGTCTCTTATCTGACCGTTCCCTTGGCATAGTTTCTTGGCCCAGTCTCCCAAGGTCTTTCCCACGTACCATTACAGTCTCCCAATAAGCTACTTGTAGAATTGGAGTGATTTTGAATCTTATGCAATTTGGGAGTGGAGGGTGGAGAAAGCAGGGAAAAGTGATAGAGGGGATTTTAGCCTACGAAGGCTCATATCATAGATTGTTTGCTAGTCTTTAAAGGAGCTTTAATGCTGCTGCTGTTTTGTTGAAGCTGCTTTCTGCTGTGTGAGCCTCTATCTGTCCTCTGACATGATGCATCAGATACAAATGGGTTATCTCTGTGAGAATTAGGTCTTTGTATTTTAGCTCACAGTTGTTGTTTTTTTTCCTTTTTCCAATGTGTAATGGTCATTGAGAACATACAGTAAATGCCATGGGCTGTATTTAGTTTGAAAGAGGCAGTCTTCTTGAAAAAGTAATTTCAGTCCCAGCAGGAGTGCTGGTTCAACTTCTCATCCCATCAGCTTTAAATTAGTAAAACTTTATCGGCAAAAAGGATTTGTAATTGGGAAAATGAGGACACATCCCTTTCTGGTGTTTGCCAAAGATAGAGAATATTCATCTGTCCCATATTTAGTTCTTTAAGACTTAGCAAAATGACTTCATACATTTGGTATTTTTGTAAAGCATCTGACATACAGACCTAGATGTCTAAATGTGGTGTCTGGAAAACCCTGTTTGGCAGAGGTGTGCTCAGCTGAGAACCTGGATTAACTCTGATTTTGTGTAGTAATGATCAAACACCTGCTATTCCCAAGGTGCAGTGGGGAAAAAAGACAAAACCTGTTCCTGGACACTTAAGATATGTGGTATTTTTTCTCTAAGCCAGCCTTTGCTGAACTTATGATCTTCAGCTGTGTTTGGACTGAAGCTCCCAGTATTCTGAGCCAATGGCTGTATTAGCTAGGGATTCTGGGAGTGGAAGTCTAACATACCTGAAGAGCACCAGCTCTGGAAATGCTGTTTTAAGTAATCCTCAACACAACATAACAAGAGGAGTTATCATCCCTTTTTATTGATGGGAATGGTACCACCACATGACTCTCTATTGTCCCACTTAATTTCTCTCTGTTTTGTTTTAAAGAGTTCCATAGTTCCCTGTGCCTTGATCCCATTGCACTTCTTGGATAGCCCATGCAAAGATGTCCTTTCCATGGGTCTTCCAGGAAATGTTATGATGAAAGGAGGCTACAGGAAGTCCTGAACAGAAGGGGGATACTTCAGAACTACTAAGAGCCCTGTGACTACAGTAAGCACTTGTAATCTTGCTTCTTTAATATAAAAAAATGTGGGGAATCCCAACTACCTTGTAAAATTATTGAAGACAAAAGCTTTAAAAAACCTCAAGTATCAACCAAACATAGCCAAACTTTTCCCCATGCTGGGGGAAAAAATATGGAAAATAATAGGGGATCTTTGGCTCATCATTATGTGAATCTAAACTATCTGTATGTGTATCTATCTGTCCACCTCTGCAGGATTTAATACTTCAGAATTTTGGAAACCTGCATTGCAACTTAACTATTAGTGAGAAATGTGGTGGATAAAGAAGTTTTGATTTGCATTTAGTCTGAGATGAATGGATTGCATAATTTTGTAAAGGAATTAGGGAAGAAAGAAACTTTGATTTCACTCAGATTCTCATTTCCCCATACTTGAGTTTCTGCCAATTTGTGAAACAAAAACAAAAGGCCAACATACATTTTTATGCATATTTCTCATATTATACCCATTTTGTATGCACTTTTCTAACAGTCATGTTTTTGAAAGCATTTCCCCTAATATAACATACTTGGGCATATTATTTCCACCAGCAGTGGCATTTTTCACACACGCTACCAGGCACATACCTTCATTTTTGGGTTTTCAAATCTACATTACAAAATTCAGAAGAGTGTAAATTAACTAAGAGTTGTGTGCTCATTTATGCGCTGCTTTGGAAACTGAATTGCCATCATTAATGGGAATTTGCAAAAACAAAGCGACCCATATCTTTCCTGCTTACATGTAAGAAAGAGTCGGGGGGAGAATTTTCAGATAGCATCTTTCCCCTGCATCAGCATTGCATTTTCCCAGATTGGATCCTTGCTTATTGCATTATGTAAGAATTTAAACAAGAGCAAAGCCAGGCACTACACAAAGCATGAAGCCAGCATGTCGTGACTCCAGAGAATAGAGCTTTCTCTTTTCTGACTGCAGTGGTCAGAGAGTTCCTTTTACGCAAAAGCCTTTGGTGACTTAAACTGAAGGCGCCATTAACCCCCTGTACCTTGCCTTTGTATTTAATTGATTCAGTTCCCCTTGCAATCATCTGCAGTAGTTTCCCTTTCCTGATCCCAGTGCAGCACCTCCTTCCCAACTTGCAAGCCATAATGGATCTCTATATCATACCGAGTTTGGAGGACTTATTCATTTTTCCTGCAAAAGTTAAATAAAGTGCAAAACTTTCGGCCCATCAATCCTTTAGCAAGCTGTCCAAGGTGACATTTCATTAGCACATTTTGTCAGTGGATAAATTGTACAGCATGCTCGGAAAGGAAGGTGGAAAACATCCAGTCCTTTTTCATTAGATCCATCTGAAGTTGAACCACTGGAGATTACATACAAAAAGCATGCGAGACAGAGGAAGCGCTACCCTGTCTATAAAGTACATTAATCATTCATTCCTTTCTGAGTGCCTTAAGTCAGTGCCATGTCTCTGGTTAGGCCCAAAACTGGCTATTCAATTTTGAGCTGCATGACAGATGCATTTCAAGGAAAATCACAGACATAACGACTCCTGCCAGGCTTGATAAAGTCCTCATTCATCAATTAAGAAGTTTCCAATAAAGCAAGACGGATTCGGCAAAACGAGTCCATGCACGCAATAATATCGTCTATTCTGCCTTCTCCTCTCTTCTCTTGCTTTTGCTGATCTCAGTATTTAAGGCTGATTTCATTTTTATCCCCGGGAGCTCTGGAGTAGAATATATGCATCTTTTCAGGCTTTTATCTTTGCATCAGACCTATGAAGGAAGCTAAACTGAAAGGTAGCAAATGACTCAAAGTCTTTCTGGAAGTTTCATGGCGGAGCAAAGAGATGAACTCAGGTCTCCCCAGTGCAGCACTTAGTGACCTATGCTGCAAAGGCTCAACAGAGTCATCTTGACAAGGCACGAGGAAGGCTGAATGAAGAACTCTGATTTACGAAGAAGGTGAAGGATCCATGGAACTATGCTACACCCCATGGCCCAAATACTGGAAGCAAATCCACTGGATTCAGTGGGGTGACTTCCAAGAACAGGCATGAAAAGACTTGGCCACATACAATGCCTCCATCCATACACCTGCTATACGTGTACAGGCATGGCGTAATTGCAAAACTATAGAAAGCATAATTTCAGGATTAAAATGGAAAAAGATTTCACATGTGGGAAAACACCACAGCATGTTCATGGGAGAGTCCCCCCCCCACCCCCCCGCCCTTGGCTTGTGAAAATAATGCTTAGATCCTTAGAAAAGGAGAAGAGGGAGCACTTGAGAGAAAGACAAGAAATAGAATGAAGGGAATGCCAGAGGTGCAATTTTGATCAAGGAAGCAAAACTAGGAAAGGCAGATCCAGGCCAAAGCTTTAGGGGTGAAGCTGGCTGAAATTCCTATATTGATTTGAAATAATTACTGAGAGCTTGGATGCAAAGCAAGTCTGGATTAACTAATCCTGGGTTTTCTGTGCAGTCTTGGTTGCTTAAGTGGCCTGAATATTTATATGAATTTTGGTACCTCTCAGTAGGAGAGCAAGTGGCTGACCAGTTCTGATTAGAAAGCTAAGTTGGTGATTATTTGGATGGGACAGTACCAGAAATTGCCAGAACTGTAGTCTAGACTGGGAAATTCAAAGCAGCAACAACAATTCCCAGAAGAAAGGATTTCCAACCATGTCCACTGTTGCCAAGAAAACTGCATTGATAATGTCCACGTAATCACCAAGAATCAAAATCGACTCAAAGGCATCTTTTCCAGATCTCTCAATAATAAAACTGCCATGCATACAATTGAATTTTACTGAAGGATTAGCTGGACTGGCAAGAGTGGAAAATGCTCCAATTACTATCAAGTCATCGAAGTGACAATTCCAGGACCAAGACTTTGTTTGGTTTGGTTTCTGGAAACAAGGGGCCCTAAAGGTAATGGCCGCACAAGCCCAGCGTAACTCTGACAAATCTTCGAAGAGAAAGCAGATTGCTCAAGCTGCTAATCGGGTTTCCTCCTTCCCAGAAGCCGACCTGCGTTCAGTCCAGCTTTCAATGTTCTGGTGCCCCCAGTCCTCCCTATCACTAAAACAATACTTGGGCTATACACGCTATAGCAAAATGATGATAACTGTACAAGTCATAGGATAAAGTTATCCAGCATGTTTTATTTCAATGGGATATTTGTTTCTGGGGCTATCGTATCTGCTTTATGGTGGTTCTGTGTATAAATAAAATACACCGTGAGTGGTTTTATTGCAGCTTCTCTCTTATTTCTGTAATTTGTTTGTGAGTTCAGTAGTTTTTGTTATCACTGGTTTCAAACACTAAATGTTATTGGAGGAATGTTCTGACCACTGATCCACTGATATTCTGTCGCTCATGGCTGTTTCCAACTTCTGCAGACGAGAAAATCATTCCTTCCAAATGTTTATTCCAATAGATTGTGTTTGCACCTCCACAACGGATAAGAGAACCCAACTGCATCTTTGTGGTCAAATTTCTGTTACTTTGTAAGGCAGAAATCCCTTGAAAAGTTGGATTCCTGGGTCAGCAGTAGAAACAGCCTGTTTCCTGGCGAGTTAGTTCAGAGTTGCTGGGGCTCAACTCCAGCTCAGTGTGAGGGGAATGATTCAGGCATTGTGATGCAGAGGTATTGCCCAAAGATCTTCATCTAGTAGGCATCAGGATAGAAAGATACAGGCCCAGAAGAGGCATGACCAGATAATGCCTGGATCAGAGGTGCCCACAGAGAGCACATGTGGCACATATAATAAAGGGTGGGGTTTAAGTGTATGTTTCTGGCTGCCATCTTAACTTTTTTTTACCTCCCGGTGGACACCCTGGTTTGGAGAACAATGAGTCATGCAGATTTGCCACTGGCAACCTCAGCTGTGGGTAGATCCTTTGAATCTACACAAAGGAACACATCTTTGGTTCACTGATGTATGTCTTATGGAATCTAAGGAGCTCTCTTGCAGTGGGGTGTGACCGCAACATGCGTGCAACCCCTTCTACCAAAGTAGGGGACGCTGAATCATGTGCCCAGGACTGCCAACGCATTCATATAGTAAATATGTTTGGGGGACATCGAAACTTTTGCTTAACAACATATTATCCTGGCTGCTATTATGCTTTTTATAATTTTGTGATATTGTTTTTTTAAACCATTGTTAGCCACCCAGAGTCAAGTATTCAGCTAGGCAACCCTATAAATGCAATTAATAAATACATTTCAAGGGTTGTATGCAGTCTGTGACTTGCATATTGTTCGCTCCAGTCTTAACAAAGAATCATAGGGACTAGTCCCATCTCCAAGCATTAAAGGACTTGGCTGGGTCGCATTTGGCCCTTTTCATTTATTCCTTCAATTTTGGCTTAGGAAGATATTACCAGTTCCCCCTATGGCACCATTGCTTTGTTTTTACAATATTTTATATTACCATCCAATTAGCTCCGCTGCACACAGCACCATTTGGTAAGTGAGAATTTTGCCTTCATTACATTTTCATTACATTTCCAATAGTCTCTTATGCAACCGAGAAGTGGTTTATAGTATGATCAAAGACCTTAATGTACCACCTGTTCCAGGCTGTAATACTTGCCCTGTTTAATGGAATAAAGGTCACAGTGGGAATTCCTTTAAACATGCAAGGGACAGAATTCATAAAGATAATATCTTATACTGCAGATTACATGAGGGGCCCCATATATCTCCTTTTCTCGCTTCCCTTTTGCACACTTAGCTCACGCTCGGACTTCTGTGAGGCAATACTAATGATGCATTTAAGCACGGGGATTGCGGCCGGAAAGGGACTCAGAAAGTGTCCCTCTTAAAATTATTTTGTAATAATTTTACAGAACATTACAGTGAAATAGGATCAATCTTGAAATGTATGTGTGTCTGTGTGTCTTGTAGTTCGTAGTCTTTTTTTTTTTTTTAACACATTGAAGATTACTTTAAAACATTTCACTGTTTCTGGAATCAGTATGTTCATATTTTGTTTTGTGATTGTTTCATCTGGGAATGACCTGTAATACTCCTGCCATTATATTCTCATATTCATGAGAGCCAGTTTGGTGGAGTGGTTCGGGCATCAGGCTAGAAACCAGGAGATTGTGAGTTCTAGTCCCTGTGAGTTTCTAGCTTTAGGTGTGAAAGTTGGCTGGGTAACAATTGGAGAGCTGCAGGCTCCTCACCCCTGCTCTATATGATATGAAAACATTCATTACTTACTTTGTGTAATGATATGTTTTATGCTTTTATGTAATTTATTTCACATCTAGTGAGCACGATGAGAAGCAAGGAACTATAGGCAATGCTGATGTCTCGTTCCTTGTTCATTAAAATAAGATCCATCAATTGTTCTGACTTCCTACAAGCTGTACGTTTGGTTTTGGTCCAACACTCCCCCTTAACTTTCTGCCACCTGACGCCTTCTTTTGACGGGCCGGCTGAGAACCAGAACGTCAATACACCCAGAGACAAGCAATGCGGGACTTGATGCCTTCACCAAACTGATGCAAGTAGTGTCGTGGTGCAAGGTCTGCCCCTTGTTTGTGTATGTGTGTGTGTGTGTGTGTGGTGTCGTGATGCACATACAAAAGAACTGGAGCTTCTGTTGCACCGGTGCAACACTGCTTTCATCATTTAGCCCCTCTTGACCCTCTGTACCAAGAATAGAGAGAGCCAGTTTGGGGTAGTGGTGAAGGTGCTGGCCTAGAGAGCAGGAGGCAGTGAGTTCTAGTCCCGCCTTAGGCATGAAAGCCAGCTGGGTGACTCTGGGCCAGTCACTCTCTCTCAGCCCAGCCCACCTCACAGAGTTGTTCTTGTGGGGAAAGAGGAGACATGAGTATTAGGTATGTTCACCACCTTCATTTCATCAAATAAAGAAAAAGGTGGGATAAAAATATAATAATAATAATAATAATAATAATAATAATAATAATAATAATAATTTTGTAGTGAAAAGGATGAAACAATTGACCATTTGATCAGTGGCTGCAGCAAAGTTTCACAAACTGACTCCAAGCAGTGTCATGACTGAGTTGCCAAAATTATTCATTGGAAACTTTGCCAGAGGTTGGGATTTGATGTAGCAAGAACTACTGGGACCATCAAGTTGAGAAGCTTTTGGAAAATGAGTGGGTTAAGATCTTATGGGACCTTAAAATCCAAACCGTCAGGCATCTTGTTCATAATACGTCTGATATAACAGTCATTGAAAAGAAGGAAGTCTGGTTCATTGATGTTGCTATACTGGCTGATGCTAGGATTGAGGAAAAGCAATCCCAAAAAAATTACAAAACACCAGGACTTGCAGATTGAACTTGGATGCTTGTGGAAAAAGAAATCTGCTGTTATACCAATTGTGATTGGAGCCCTTGGAGCAATACCTAAAGGTCTCCCTTGATATTTGGAAGTTTTGAATTTATTGGACCCGAACATCCTAATTTTACAAAAAAATACCTTGCTTGGAACTGCCTATATCCTCAGACACTACCTTAATAATTCTTAGGTCCTTAGTTAGGACTTGAATGATTAAGTTTTCAACAGTCTTTGACTGTGAATCTACTATTACTACTACTACTACTATACTACTACTACTACTACTACTACTACTACTAATAATAATAATAATAAAAAAAAAATTCTAAGGTATATATCAGTGAGGCACAACTTCTAGACCCAAATATAGACTCCTGAAGCTTTGGCTGTAGCCTCCAGAGTCCCTCCCAGAATTGCCACCCCATTTAAATCTTTAATTTAACAGAAGGGGAAAATCATTAATTACCCAGGGATTTGTTATATCAACTCTACTTAATTAATTATAATTGTAATTATATTTACAATTTATTGTAAATTATATTTACAATCCACTTTAGCATCTTTCCTTTCCTCCCCACTTTTGGGTCTTGGCTCTGCCTACTTTTGAAATAAAAGTGTCCCACCCAAATCATGCTGGCCAGAATTTATTAATGCTTTTTTTTAATTTGCTTAAATAAGTGGGGCATATGTTGAAATATATCCCACTTAAGAACATATTTGGCTCTCAGCCCCAAGAAAGGTTGCATAATTCTATGACTTATGTGGCAATAATCTTTCATGTGTAGAAATGGAAATGAAAGGGAGAGAAATTTAATGAAGTCATGTCCTGGATCCAGCAGCTTCTGCAAGATCTGATGGTTTCATCAGGATCATGATGCTGTATCATGATGTATCTGATGCTTTCATCATAATCATGATGTGGCATCATGCTGCAAGCTCTGCTCTTTCCATGCATTGGTGCAACATCATAAGGCCCATACAAAAGAGAGGGAGTTTGAAAGCAGGTGTTGGTGGAGCTTGTTGCTTGTGTCATTTGACCTCTCTGCAGATGTCTCTGCTTGGACCATCCAGTACTATATGGCTTCAGCACTAAATAGCTAAGTTGACAGCTTGAAGATACCCAGATGTTTTGAACTAATGATGATTACATGCCATCAAGTCATTGTTGACTCTTAGCGACCACATAGATTTTTCTCTATGATGATCTGTCCCTAACCTGGTCCTTCAGCACTTCCAATGGTGCACTCATTGCTACTGTAACTGAGTCCATCCACCTTGCTTCTGGTTGTCCTCTTCTTCTCTTTCCTTCCACCTTTCCCAGTATTAGAGCCTTCTCTAGAGAGCTAGGTCTTTTCATAATGTGCATGATGTAGGATGATTTGAGCCTGGTCATTTGTGCCTTGAGTGAGAGCTCTGGGTTGATTTGTTGGATGATCCATTGGTTTGTTTTCTTGGCTGTCCATCCATGATATTCTCAGGAGTTTTCTCCAACACCAAAGTTCAAAAGCATCAATACTCTTCCCATCTACATCTCCAATAATCCTTGACCATGGGTCAGGTTGGCCAGCTCATGAGAGTCATAGGCTTCTTGAGGGCATCAGGTTGCTTACTGGTGCTCTAGGTTTTCTGCTGCAAGCAGAAACAACGGCTTTTATCCTGGCTCTTCTTCAGTTTTCCCAGATTTTGCTTCCCTGTAACAAGGAAGAGAAGGGAAATGGATAATCCTATTGGGAAATAAAATAAAATAAATTAAAATAAGATTTTAATTGGCAACTCTGGCTGGGTTCTCACAGTTGGTCAGTGAGGGAGGCTATTTTTCCTGCTAGTACCAAGCTGTGGGTGGGAGGGAAAGGATACCAGGAATCTTACCAATTTCTGCCCTAAAACCAGTCAACATTATATTGTGTGAGGGCAGTAACACTGCCCAGCCTTATTGCTGAGGCACAATAATGGTATGTTGTGGGGAAAGCACAATTTAATTATGCATACTTTGCTTCTGATTCAAGGATGGGAAAATGGCATGTTAAAGCAGCTATCTATAAGAGGCCATGGTGTCTTCTTAGCTTGACCCAGCTTTAGTGAAACTGATACCAGACCTCTCCCCTTGTTACTTGGGCACTACAATGGTAGCATGACTTTAGAAGACGTTGTAAGTTGCTAGTGGGGAAATGACCATTGTGACATCTAAGGCAAAAGAACAAGTGCAAATTGTGACCAGAAGTGTTCCCTGAAGAGCAAGAAGGGACAGATGGCAAAAGGAGTGTCATCTCACTCCAACACAAGCTCTGCCCCTTTTCTACATGTGTTGTGACATGACACACATATGCAAAAGGGGCAGACCTTGGGTTTTGAGGGCAGCACGCTGCTTTCTTCATTTTGAGGAATGCACTGGATCCTGCAGATGCCTCTGACAATAGCAATTGCTCTTTCAGCCCTCCCAAGTTAAAGTGCATCGTACCCAAACCAGCCCAAATTACCCCATGGAGCATCCCTGACAATGAAAACCTTAGCATTACAAATTAAATAGTGAATAATTTGTTGACCTTTCACGTCACTTCAAAACTGCTGTCTAAGATAAATTTGATAAATAAAAAAAAAATAAGATGGCTGCCTCGCTTTGCTCAGTGTCAGAGCCACCCCTCTCCTCCTCCACCTCCCAGTCTCAACTGCTAGAAATGGTGGGCTGCAACCAGCACAATCGTAACAAAGTTCCTGCCAGTGAAGCTACAGACTTGCCAGTGTGACAATGGGGCTGCAGCTCCTCTTGTCACTTACTTATGGCTTCTGAAGGATCACCTGGCACCTTAAAGAAGCCACACATTCATTCCTGGTCAGCAAGTGGAGGTTTTGTTTCTGATTCTGTTGCCCTTCAAAATAGTTCAGACACCACAAGGATTCCAAGAATGCTACTTTAATGTTGTAAGGTATAATGATAGAATCTTGAAAGCCTGTTAGAGTTTCCTTTACCCCCTCCTATACCAGACAGAATCAAACCAGAATTATTTTGAGTTTCTTTCTTATACTTTTCCCTTTCCCAGAAGTGAGTTGCCATTTCTCCTCCCTTAACAACCTTTGCATTCCTTCATCAAAGTTATCTCCACATTCACTTCCACATCCTACCTGCTGTAGAAGAAAGAAGGAATGGCCTTGAGGGATAGGAGGAAGAGCCGCTGCCAAGTCATCAGTCAGGTACTGTAAAAGGGCCTGAGCCCAGGCCAAGAAAGTAACAGGAGTAAACATCTCAAACAAGCCCCTCCCTTGTTCTTACAAAGATAAAGGGAGGGAGAGAGAAGCACATTCAGACTTGCAAGATTCTGTTGCTATATCTTTATAATAAAAGTAGTACAGTAAAATTAGTACTGGCCTACCTGACACTGGTTTCCTAGTCTGATCTACCTTGAAGGGCTAACATCTACAGTGGTGTGTAGATGGAAACAGCATCCTGAAACTGCTCACTCATCTTCTGAGAAGCCTTCTACAACTCAGCTTCAGCTGTCTGTGTAGTTATATTGCAACTCTTCAATGGGTGTCATCCATTGATAATAAGACAGGCAGAAGCATCTAGACTATTATAGGCATGTTGTGATGTGAAATGCCTCTTTGCGGTTCTCATGTTGATTGATTGTTTTCTCTTTAGTGCAATGGAAGTGACTTTCAATCTCAGTGACTTAAGGAAAAAAAAAACGAAAGAAAGGGGTGGGTGGAGGCTACCAGAATCAGATCATTTATATTCTTACGAATGTTAAAAAACACATTTTATTGTTGTTGTTGGAATAAATTATGTGTATCTCTACAACTTAGGGAGGGGGTATAGAATGGAAGGATGTGTATCAGAAGTTTACAAAAGACCATCTCCAGCTTGTCATCAGAGCTGAGTTTCAAGACAACAGCTACAGAAATGCAAACAGCAGCATTATTAAAAAGTAATCTGCGTTAAAATGCCTGTTTGGCCAGGGATAAGTAAGAAAAAACTATATATAGCACCATAAATTTCACACTAAACCTCTTTTCTTATAAAACACCCTGATTTGCATGCACTAGATTGGTCTGGGAAGTCCAATAACCTAGCAGTGGAAATTTGGGGAAGGTAGAAATAGTCATGCTACGGAAAGAAGCTGGTGATTCAGACTACTGGTTTTTATGGATTTCCTTGGGAGCAAGCCCTACTGAAAGCCACACTCTTCAGGCCGGACTTGTAAAGGACTGCATGGCAAGATTCGTAAGGAGCTCTCACTATGGACTCTGAGACACTTCACAAGTTGCAAAAGTGGCTTGTTCATCCCTTATCTGATGCCAGAACTTGCTCTATGGAAGTTACTGCACTTTTTCCAGTCCAGGAGTGGCAGTGAGTTGCCAAGACCACTCTCCAGTTAATATCATTACAATCCTTAATATTGTTTACCTTGGGCCACATTAAACCCCATATTTGGATAACAACTTTTTTTAGATCTCTTAGGGCCTGCAGGTGGGATTTATCTCTTTTCTCTGGTAATCCATTGATGTATGACTCCAGAGAGAAACTTGTTCTAATGCAGGAGTTCTTAACCCGGGGTCCATGGATAGATTTCAGGAGATCTGGGAACTTAGATGGGGAGAAAATTACCTTATTTTCACTATTTTATTTTATGCATTTAAATAGAATTTCTAAGAATGGGTCCATAGGTTTCACCAGACTCTCAAAGGGGTCCATGGCACAAAAATATTAAGAACCCCTCTCTAAAGCCTTGAATCAATGGAATCACAAGAATTTGCTATTTCTGAATATCCAGAGAGTTTGATTGTAATTCACATGGCCATATAACTAAATTAAATTAAATTAAATTAAATTAAATTAAATTAAATTAAATATTTTTTTGCGCCTGGCTCAATCATGCAATTAGGGTCACTTAGTTTTCCCACATGTTAGAATGGCCATCTCATATTTTAGACCAGTGTTTCTCAATCTCAGTGACTTCAAGACCTGTGAACTTCGACTCCCAGAATGCTGGCTGGGGAATTCTGGGAGTTGAAGTCCACAGCACTTAAAGTTGCTGAGATTAAGAAACACCCCTTTAGACACTTTCCCCATCTAGCTCCTCCTCTTTGGAATCAACTCCTCCCATGAACGATGGTTGGAGCCTGACCTCCAAACATAGTTTTAAAAGACCCCCATATGCTTCTTTTTTCGGGACCTTTTCTGAAATGGGAAAGACCATTGATTTTGGTTGCAGTACCTGATACCAGTTTAAATTATGGAAGTGCTGGGGTTAGATAATGATTGTAAAATTGATTGTTTCAAACTGTGTTGCGATTGCTATTATTATCTGCTTCTACTGTGCTTAGGTATAAGCACATTCCAAATAAAACTACTGCTACTCTTATTTGAAAATTGCCTCTCTAACCTATTTGCTTTATGAAGAACATTCCTGTTGATGCCAACAGTTCATCAAATAGTCTCCCACCCCATCATCAAAAGTCAGCAATATATTTTTCTTATTGATTTACATAAATGAAATCAAAATAAGTCCATTATGTTCCAATAGGCTTACTGTGTTTACGTGTAACAACCCATTCACTGTCCACTGATATTTCAAGAGCTGAAAAATTTAACTTTCCCTCCAACAATGAATATTTTATGTAGATCTGCAATTGTTGCTGCTGCTGCGAATTTATTGTATCACACACAAGGATACAACCCTGGCTTTATTTTTAAAACAATTGTCCATCTCCTTAAAACCTTTAAGCTATTTTTTTGTGTGTGTGTTGGGGGGTAGGATGTTATAAAGATTCTTGATTTTCAGGTAAAAATCTGGACCCTAATTAATTTTTCTTACACTTCCTAATAGGTGGTGA
>NW_028277112.1:49530000-49637500 GCF_059951505.1 Python bivittatus | reverse complement strand
TACACAACTCCTTTCTGGTATTTATCATTATTATCTTTGCTATTTCTTGCTAGTATTTGTTGTCTAAATGAAACTACTTTGCCTTGTAAAGTGCTATGTGATCATGTGGTAGCAGTAATTATAACAGTAATAATACCACCATCTCCAGCAACAACAATTTTCTATTTCATCCAGGATTACTATGTTCTGAAGATATAGCCTTGGAAGCAGATTTAAGCTGCATTCACACAGTGTACTAAGCCAAAACCAAACAAACTACATTATGAGTGTATGAATCCATCCACTGTGGCTTGTAAAGCATGATTTATGGCTTAGCATGTTCTGTGAACCCAAACAATTATGGCTTATTCAACAAGAGCAAGATCTTTGTCAAGCTTGAAATAGATCAGTTGAAATCAGCGCAACATATTCATCATGACTAACGTAGCACCACTAGTTTCAATAGAAAATAATTGTTATTATCTTTTATCATTAACCAGATACTTGGAGAACAGAACAAACATTAGGAAGAATGCAAAAGAGGCTCATATAGTTATAATACCTAGTAGTCACAATTTGTATATTAAGAAATAATGAGCAAACAAATCAAACTATTCTTCTTGGCTTTTGAGTCAGAACAAGCACATGGATAGGAAAATTTGGCTCTCATTAATAAAGCAACTCTGGTTTTTCTTTTCATGGGAAAAAGGTGGAAAAGAGTAGAATAAACTATTAAAAATCTATAAATAAAATAATGTGATATTTTATGTTAGGGTTTCTAAAATATAATTCTGATAAAGATTTACTGTGACAGCTGCTGAATGTTCAGTGCCAACTGAATATTAAAAATGAATTTAATAAAGGTGCAGGGACATATTTTTGACCTAGTCTTGGCAGTACAAAATGGCCTTAGAAGGAGGAGTAAAACTGTCCTCATGCATGAGAATTTTTAGATGCACTAATATCATATGAAAGGAGACACAAATTTTCTCTGAAGAAAACAATATTTTGATAAAGACAAGTGATTCTAATGTTCCTGGTCTAAAAGATCTCCAAGTATAATTCTAAAAGGTGCAGGATGTAAATAAAATGACACTGAATTGCTGAATGGAGCCAGCTGGATAACTTCTAAGATCGTAATAAATGGAAAATTAAACCAGAGAAGAGGTTAAAAGTAAATGAAACTTGTTTCTCCCAGAGAACACTATTTAACTTAGTGAATGCCAAGTCTACTTTCTCTCACAATATTGTTTTGTCTATCTATGTATTATTGGTATTGCCAGACTCAGTGGCTCAAATTCATAAGCCATCTCCTTCCTCATTTTAACACTGTTAAATTCAAAAACAAAGAATCATATTTATGTATGTTCTTTGCTTTCTAATTGTTAAACATTTTATTATTTAACATTTTCAGTATGTCTATGGATATATGTGGATATATGTATGCATATGTATACTTTAGATCACATGAGAAGTTTTTTTAAAAATACATTTTGTTAGGATTAGAAAGGAAGTGAAATTCTTATGTGTATATTTCATTGCAGTATATATAATATCTCATTTCTTTATAGAATTGCCCTGAAAAATATGTTTAGGAACTATATTGGTATGAAAATGTGACACAACAGAGAAAAGCACCCATTTAATTCTGACAGACAAATCTTATAAAACAGCTTTCCAAATCTGGTTCCTCCAAAGGCTATAATTTACTTAATAGGGATTATAAGATTTGAAGTCTAAAACAATTGTCAAAGAAGACTCATATTGAATAATCAAATTAAGCATTCTGCATAATCTGCAGAAATAAAGCAAGTGAAAAATAGGAGTGTATAAAAAACAGAAAATGTATTTTGTTTCACGCTTGGAACAAAACAACCCAAAATTCAAAAGAGCCTGAGTGTTCAGAATTCTTCATACTGAGACTTCCGGGGAACACACACAGCTCCATTTTTTTTGGAGCTGACGCCCATGGCAGTTAGAGGGGCTGGCATCAGTTCAGCTCTTCAGAATCATCTTCAGATAAAGGAGATTGATAGGATCACCCACAGGTACTCCTTACAGAGAATCCCTGTGAAGAGACTGCAATCTAGCAATCTCCAGCAGGTGGAGCACTCTGGGAGTCGAGGGAAAAACATTGAGCCCAAGCCGTGGTATGGAGACTTCAAAAGGACACTAAATTTGCTTTACTCCCTCTTTTAATTAACATTACAAAATGCCTATTTGTGATTTATTTGGCAATTAAAAATCTTCCGAAAGACAAATTGCTGTACACCGGGAAAATTTCCTACTATCCTGGGAGAAAGAAGATTAAAGTAAGTTTAAATATCAAAAGAACTATTTTAACATTTGGAAACAGCAAAAGGGAATTAAGAATGTTGACTGGGGACAGTTAAGAGACTAGATGGATTTGAAACAGCTTTTTTAAGGATTGTTTTTAAATGTTTAAGAAAATACAGTAAGTGAATTTATATTTAATTGCAAGAAAATCTGTCCTGGGAAAGTTTTGCTTCTGAAAATAAACACCAGATAAGACTGAGCTTTCAAGGTCAGAGGGAATGGAGAGAAATTAAAGAAATGTATCTTTTTTAACACAATGAAGGAGTATCCTCCTTTCAAAGAAGAATTTTTAGCTGTTTGGAATCAATGTGTCCAGGAACTATTTTTAAAATTGGGACTAACAGAGGTTGTAGAAGAAGAAAAGATTTTACTGGGTAAAATAGCAGTTGAGGATGACTTGAATAAGGATTCTAAAATGGACTTTAAAGAAATGCCAGATTATAAGAGAGACATGGAAGAAAAGGGAAAAGATGCTGTGGATCTGAAGATGGACTTAAAGTTGCTTGATTATGAGAATGATATGGAGAAAGAAGTTGTAATGAATCAGAAGAGTGACTGTGAGAATTATCCTATTTTGGACCCACAGAAGGGAAACACCAAATCTCTGAAACCTTTTCTGAAAATGAACAGGGACAGAATGATAAGAGATTGCTATTTGGGGTTTTATCTGAAGAAGTGACTGAAGACTGAGCTTTCAAAAAGAAGAGAAAGGAATTCAAAGTGGATTTATCAGATCAGGATTAAATTGTCCATGTTTTGATCTTGGATGGCTAATACTGAATTTTATTTTTCTGACCAGGACTGTAAGACAATGATTTATACCTGTAAAAGTGATTTATTTAGTTCAGTTTAAAACACATATGTGATTATTATTGGTCTTTTGTATGCTTAAGGGGAGAGATCTTTTAGGGGTTTTTTTCAGAAAAAAATTAGAAGTTAAAATGCAAAATAGACCTATTTGTTTAAGCTTAAAATATATAGTTTATTATTACTGGCGCTCTTAATGCTTCTGCTGATTAGACTGATTATTGAATATTTTTCATAATTCAGTTATTGTTTAGGGATGAGAAAGGGGACGAAGAGGGCTTTTTCTTTAGTTATATTAGAGAAGGTGTTAAATTACTGTTAATGCATATACTTGTTTGGAGGGTGGGGGAGGTCATCTTTTATATTTCTTTATCTTTTTCTTCCTTTTCTTTCTGTTTGTAGGTCTCTTAGTTTTGTATTAGTTTTTACATATACAAACTTTAATGTTTTGAGTTTGCATATGAAGAATGAATGAATATATATATATATATATATATATATACACACACACACACACACACACACACACACATATATATATGTATGTATGTATGTATGTGTATGTGTGTATGTCTCTGTGTGTGTGTGTGTAATTTCTTCATACCCAAACTCAAAACATTTTGAATGATCTAGCCATAGGAAGCAACAGGTAGCTCCTGCTACATTATTTGTCACTGCAGGGCTGAAAAAATAGGTGGGCTTATAGTCCTTGATAAATGCTCCCTACCACCTGTGTGAAACACAGGAAAGAAAAGTATTTCTGATCTCGCTATCTGAAAAATTGTTCAGATTAGCATCTGCTATCGAAAAGGCTCCTTCCCAACAGTAAGAACAAAGTTTTTTTTTCAATTTTTTGAAATAAATCTTCTGTGTCACTCAGCTGATAGACTTTTTTTTTTTTTTAAAAAAAGGATCATCCCAAGAATGCAGTGACTTCTTTCAACATAGAAAGGGAAGAGATGAAAAAGAAGCCTTTAGTAGAGTACAATCTGATGCAAATGCATGTAAAAATGGACCCACCTAGATTTAACAGGTTTTATAACAGATTAAATAAGTTGACTCTGCATATCCTAAACATTTTTTTCCATGTTCTCTCTACCCATGCACTCTCACTAACTTGTGTACTCTGAAGGAAATAGGTAAAGTCTCAAGTCATGTTTCTGGCTAAAAATTGACCTTTCTTCTCCTTTCTCACCAAATCAGAAACTTAATATCACAGCCCAAAAAATCACAGGATATAATATAATTTAAAATAATGGCAATTTAAATTTGGACCTTTTAGGATCATTACTGCTTTCTCCATATGTCCTAACTCTCACAGTCCTGAAATTGATAATTTGCACCTATGAGCAATAGAAGAAAAATAATAGAGGAATGTTAGATATCCTTTTCATTTTATATAATGAGGGTATGCCAGGGCCTTCATAATCAGAGAAAGAACCATGTATTGATAAGTGCATGTTATGGATAATGTGAGATGTGAAGTGAACAGTTACTGATAACAACCAGCAGCTGTATATATAAACTTGCCTCATGGAGAATTTGCACATAATCTATTCACAAAGACTGGTATTTTTTACTTAGAACACAGAGAAAACATCAACAAAAGAATGACCGTATTTTCCTTTCTCAAGGTTTATAGTTGAAAATATCTCTTCAGATGAGAACATAAGGAGAGGAGGGGTACAGGAGGTCAGGGCAACAGTTAGACTTTATATGTTTCTGTCCCATTTGGAGTTAGATCTAAAAGAAACTTCTCATGTTCTAAATCCAGTTAGATGCCAGCATGTTTGGAATGCATCTGAACTTGGATTCAGTGTTGTATCACAGTCCAAGGCCTTAAGCAGTTCACATCACTCAACCTTTTATGTCTCTTAAACAAATCAGCATAATGATCTAAATTCACGATCCCACTTGGGTTTGTGGTAGCTTTTCCAGTTTATTTCATGTTCTACAAAAAAAAAAAAGGTTTGAAAATGGTCTAAACCAGACTTCCAGAGGCTTGTCTATATGGAAATAACATTTTAATGGCTTACCAATTTTCAAAAATAGATTTCATATATCGAAGTGACATATAGTTTTGAGCATCCAGTTAGTGACTTCAAATGATAATAAACCTATTCAAAAAAATAAGATACTTCATAACTCTTTGTTTTTAAAGAAAAACAAAAACAAAGGTTATATCTGTTGTATCATGCAAAATGAAACATTGTCCTTAACTGAGTATTAGAATCATATTTTAATAAATCAAGGTAGCCCTTCTTGATTATGACATTAATATTTAAAGAAGGGATCCTATTTGTTTATTACTGACTGCCATTTCCTCTGAAGTAGAACAACCCTTCTGGAGTTTGAATTAGGAAGGTAAAATATAAAAAAAGATCTCTACTTAAAAACTTTCTGATCTTTGCCATTTGAAAAATAACATAGATATCTCTCTTAAATTAAAATGATACACACACACACACAAACGTCAGTCATCACAAAATCTGGTTCTTGTGCTTCTGCATAAACGTATTTAACTTTTCAGTTTTCCAAACTGGCTAACATATCATGTAGGCAAAAATAAAATAGATATAAAAACAGAATGGAATTTACTTACTTCTGATATCATCCTTACAAAAAAAGTTTCTTATCTCAATATAAAATGGATATTGATAGTCCTGGTGCTGAAAGAAGTGTAGTTTGTTATGAACAGATCAGTCATTTCAAGGGGAATATGTTGCCAATTTCTTTCTGCAGTGTTTTTTTTTTCCTTTTGCAAACCATATTCTTGGAATAACAAATTCCCTGTATGATACAGGAAAATGAATAGAGGCATTGTTAGCCCACGAAAGAAAGGAATACTCCTAAGAATATCAGAGAGACAGCCTGTCATTTTACCTCCTTTCTTCTTCATTTTAGTTTTGGTATGACTAATATCTTGCTAAGATACACAAGGGGAGACTTCTTAAATCTCATCCAAACTTAATCCCTCAGGGCTTCCCCTGGAATGTGAGTAGCCTAAACCGATCAGTTAACAAATACTGTCAGAGGGCATTCACAACAGTAACGTCGGGGAGGGGAGTTGCTATCTTTGCTCTCTCCCTTAATACCTTGTCAAGAAAAAATATTTTTCTCCCATCCCCCTTCAAAAGGACAATTCAGAGCTTAATTTAAGGCAGGCTTTTTTCACTGTCTACTGCTGCTTCATCTTTCTTCAGATTAAATCATGCACTTTGCTATTACATTTCTCAAATTACACTCTGAGCAGTTTGTAGCAAAAATATACATATGCACCTTGACCGACATGTGTGTAATATTGACAGATCCGTTTTTGTTTTTTGTTTTTTTGGTTCAGACTCTCTAGATTGATTCAATATTGAATGTTGCTGTTTTTAAAAAGGCTGCCTTAATCTAATGTTTCAAAATGTGTAACATGGTATTTAAGGAACAGCTTTCAATACGAAGAATGAAGGCATCTCTCTAAATAAGAAGCTGGATTTTACACTTCAGTCATCACAAATTCCAATTCTTGGTTATGTTTTTTTTCCCATAAATGTATTAAACTTTCCAATTTTCCAAATTGTCTAACATATCATTCAGGCAAAAATAAAATACACATAAAACCATTTCTGCCATTTATTTAATTTTGATATTATTCCTAATATGTTTATTAAATTACAAAGTGGATGTTGATAGTCCTGCTTGCTTATTTCACTGTTAGTTGAAATAAGTTTACACAAATGAAAGATATATAGCAGTAGGTTACATGGGCGGTTGAATATTACTCAAGCAAGAAGTATAAATAAAACCACCTTTTGCAAAGTTGTATACCTTATTAAACTTCCCCTAAGGGTTTTCATGCACTTCAGTTTAGCTGGTACCAGGCAGGGGACCCCAGAAGCTGGGATCAGCCTGGCAACTATTGGCTACTTTAAATGGTGTGGGCATCCCCCTCCTTTCTCATCCTTGGACACTGCTTTCTAGGTCCATTTTGCTTTGGACAATGGGTGAGTCCTCTTCTTCAAAAGGCTTTCCCCTTGTACAAACCAGGTTTCCCTGGCTTAGAGACCTGAATCAGCCTGAACAGGAGTTGAGCAGTAGTGACAGAGGGGAGCTGAATCATGACATGGGAGAAAACTGACTTTCCATGGTGCTTCACAGTGCTAAATGACGCGATCCTCCTTGTGCTGTCAACTGATCATCATACTTCTTTGGGACACACCTATGCAAAACCCTTGTGCAAAACCATAGCACATTTTACAGGTGGATAATCCTCCAGGTCCAGTCATTGCTCAATCTTGTTTTGTCCACAGGCATCATGTCCCAGTTAATGAAAATGATTGTTGGGTGCTTTACCACAGCTGATGATATTTTGTGGGAAGGGAGAGGAAAAGAAGTGAGGGAAACCCACCGATCCCTCTCCTTACCATGCCCTCTACATTGTAAATAAGGACAGTGCCATTTTCTGGCACTATGCCTGTGGAAGGATAAGGGACACAAAATGTTACGCCAATGTAGTCAACTATCAGCCAAAGCAACTTTACTCAGCCATGAGGAAGAGCCCATAGCCTGGAGGGCTTGGAAACTGAAGCCTCCAGTGATAGTCATTCTGAAAAGGCATTAGAGTCAAATCCTGGTTCTCCTGGACTGGAAGTCTGCCTCCATTCTTATATACATCTGCAGGAAAAGACTGTAGAAGTATGGACATATTGTATTTCTGCCTGAGTTAAACTGAAGTAATTGAATGTTTGGAAGCGCTGTGTCTTCTAGAGATGCATCGGACATAAAGTGCCATAGCCCTCTTTGTCAAGTGACCATGGAAGTTGCATATGCTGAATTTTTGCCAGGACATACCTCCTCCAGCCTCATGTTAAGCTGTAGGACCATGGCAAATTGGGGGTGTATGCTGCCTAACTTTTAAAACTATGAAATAAGTACATGGTAGGGTTACTTATCATAACCTAATTATGATAATTTTAACTTGTAATTTATATGCTTTTCCAAATGGCTTCCGGTGGACTAATGGCAGATTGAACATGTCCCTTCTTTGAGCTCTGCTCAAAGGGACTGGCAGTGCAGTGCAGTTCAGTGCAGTGCAGTGTTTTTAAGGCTCAGGCAGGACCACTTGAGCCTGAAGATTTCTCCAGAGTCAAGGAGAATACCTGAAATTAATCATATGCCCTCCAGACAGCTGTTGCTATCAAGGAGATCATGAAGTGGAGGTTTTTGCAATCCCCTGGTGAGTGAACAGCTAGGAGGAGGGATTTCCATCCAGTTCCAAGCTGCGCCAAAGGACAAACCTAAGCAGATTCTAGATCTGACCATCCCTTTTCTTAACTTATAGATTTTTTTTTTATAGTTAAAGACAGGCTTTTCTTGGACACAGAGGATTATTTCCTTTTGGCAATTGGAGGTATTTCAAGGGAGTGTTGATTTTTTAATTGTTTGGTTATTGGGTTTTGCTAAAAAAAAAACAATGAGTAATGGAGTTTAAATTACTGTGGATTTCTAAAGAAACTAATTTTTTTCCCTTTTTTCCTTCTTTATTAGTAATTCTTTCTGGTGAATCTGCCTTTGATGTATTTTTCTGGGATTTACACATCTCCATGAGAAAGTTGTCCCTTTCTTATCTACATGCTTTTCCAAGTTACTAACCCTTTGTACAATGAACATTTGTGAAAAA
Source organism: Python bivittatus (assembly GCF_059951505.1). Taxonomy (NCBI): domain Eukaryota; kingdom Metazoa; phylum Chordata; class Lepidosauria; order Squamata; family Pythonidae; genus Python; species Python bivittatus. The sequence goes on along the minus strand of NW_028277112.1, from coordinate 49,628,709 downwards.
GCAAGTAAAATGGATGAAGGTTGTACTCTTTGAAAAGTGTGTTTTAATTGAGTTTTTATATTACTGTTTAATTTCCTGATAAGGAACTCTACAACTGTCCTGAAATTTGTAATCTATTTTTCTATATACCCTTTCTTCCAAACTGAGGTTAGATACTTTACAACTTCAGGATATAAATTGGCCAGGACTAAAAGGAAGAATTGATTTCTCTCTAACTACAGGTAGTACATTAGCACAAGAAAGCTAGAAATACTGTGTCATGACTAAGTATTATGGCGTACACTTATATATAAAGTAAAATTGCTCTACATGCGGCTACCCTTGAAGAGTATCCAGAAGCTACAGCTGGCACAGAATGCGGTGGTGCGGACAGTTCTGAATGCCCCCAGGGGGCACATATAATACCACTGTTACACGAGCTGCATTGGTTGGTGATTTGCTTCCGGGTCCAATTCAAGGTATTGGTTATCACCTTTAAAGCCTTTCATGGCACAGGACCAGGTTATCTGAGGAGCCGTCTTGCCCCTGTTATGTCAGCCCGACCCACTCGGTCCAGCAGAAGGGGCATGTTGCAGACCCCACCAGTCAAGGAATTTTGACTGGTGGGATGTAGGAAAAGGGCCTTTTCTGCGGTGGCCCCTGCTCTGTGGAACAACCTACCTCCCGAGGTGTGGTGTGCCCTCACTCTCATGGCCTTCAGGAAAAGCATGAAATCCTGGGTATGCCAGAAGACCTGGGGCCGGATGGGGGCTCGCATCAGTGGAAGTGGCTTGTGGGGTAATTGATTCCCCCCCCTTCATCTTGAATGTTTTTAGTATTTATGTATAGGGTTTGTTTTAGTTTGACTTTTTAATTGATTAATTAATTTTAATTATTTATGTGGTATTATTTTTAATTGTTCATGGGTTTTTGGTTTTAGTTGTGAACCATCCAGAGTCACCCATTGGGGGAGATGGGCAGCATACAAATTAATTAAATAAATAAATAAATAAATAAATAAATAAAATAAAATCTCCTTTGAGTCAAACTTTGTGTCTCTTTGTATCTTTGTGGACACATATATGAAGCTTTCTTGGCAACAATATTGGTTTGCCACTGCCTTCTTTTGGGATGTTTTTCAACTAACCAGTCTAGTCTATAGTCCTGGTATTTTTTGATAGTTTCTCAATCTTGTTAACCTTTTGAGAGAGGCCACGTTTGGCTAAGTCTGCCAGACATATGAAGGTTGAAAGAAAAGTAATGCCACTACCTCCAAAACTTTAGTTTAAATAGTGATAGTTATGATAAAAATGAAACAGAAAAATAATCTTTCAAATTAGCTTTTTTGTTACCAGTATTTTCTTCTCGACATAATTACCACCCTTCATTACACATTTCTTCCAGTAATGAATAAGCTCCTTAAAGCTTTCATAAAAGAACTCCACATTTTGTTTCTTCAACCAGATCCCTCCTGACAGTTCTTTCCACCTCTTAATTTGAGTCAAATGGATAGCCATGAAGGTACTCCTTCAATTTTGGGAGAAGGAAGAATTGCATGGCACCAGGTCTGGATTGTATGGCAGATGGAATAAAATGGTGAGATCCAAATTTGCAATTGCCTCTTGGGTAGTTCATGAGGTATAGGCCCAGTGTTGCTATGTTGCAGCAGAATTCCTTTCTGGTGGTTCTGAAATCTGCTTAATCATTTCAAGGTTTTGAATGTTGCAGTGTAACACTTTGAGGTGATAGTGGAGCCAGGTTCAAGGACATCTATGCAAGCAAAATCGTTTGCATCCCCAAAACCTGTAACATGAGTTTTCCTGCCAAAAGCTAGATTATTTTCCCCCAAAGGTCAAGTGTGTATGATATGCCACAGGCTGACACTTCATTTTTGGGTCATAATGTTGAGCCTGTATCATGATGGTGTTATGCAGAGTGCAGCTATAAACATAGTTCATGCCAAAAATATACACCAGCGTTAGAGAGATTAAAAGAATGCAATGTCCTTATCTTGTTCTCCAAAGAAATCCAGCCAGAAAATATAAAATATCTTCTTGTTTATTGAGAAAAGTAAAATACTACATAAAATACAAGTTTCATGCAAAAACATAGAAAAAATCACTTCTTCTCATATATGTGGCATCCAAGACTTATCCACTACACAAACTTAACAAAGTCTCTAGCCAAAAACTCTCAGAGAAGAGGTACACTACTTAGTTATTAGTTACTAAGACATAACCCATAAAAACTGATTACATTATGGCTAAAATTCTACTGAGCAGCTGGGCATATAATCCTCCCGTTGTATTGCCACCCCTTGAGTAACTAGCATACAAACGCCAATAGGTGGCAGTAAATAGCAGTATACGTGCAAATTAGAAGGCCACAATAAGTCGCATGATTTCTCTAGTCTAAACAATATTTTGAAGATAGCGAGATGCTTTTCTTCCCATGAGAAAATCCTAACAGATGGTGTGAAGATATTCTTCGCCTTTATTCTCCTAGCATGGTAACAGTTGCTGGCAAACTTAAATTCCTGAAGCATTCATCTCTATAATCAGCATGCAATGAACCATCTTGCACAAACCTTACAATATTGAAGAACATCAATAATGCAACCCACAGATTCCTGGGAATGCCAAGCTTGAAAGCAATTTCTCTTTGAGTGATCTGCCAATTATCCTTGATCAGTTCATCAACCTTTCTCATGTGATACTTGTTGGTTGCTATCATCCACTTCATTTTTGATCACATAAACCAGTCCCAGTTCACCATCTTCACATTTTTTTGGCCCAGTGATGCAAATCACTCACATCAGCATAAACATCACCATACACAACCTGCATTTTGCAGTCAATTTCAAGTGTAGGGATTCCTTCCATAATCAAAAATTAAACCACCGCACATTGCTTAAAACACACTGATGAGTATTCTCTGCAGGCTTCCATTTTATGAACAATAGCAACACAACCTTTTCCACAGCTACTTCCTGCCAACTGAAATTAAAGAACAAACACTAAAGAACAATTCAGAGCTTCTAGTACAGCAGTTCTGCCATCTGTTGGCAATTTATAACATTGGAGCATTACTTTTCATTCAATCCTCATAATTGTATATCTGTTACTTATCAAATTTTTATAGGCCTTTAGATGTTAGACTTACCACTGATTGCATTCCCTAATATTTTAGCTTTACAACAGTCAATGTCCATTTCCATTTCATTTTAATTACAGTCCCAGACCAATAAATATATCTTTGCCATATGTAATCTAGTGTTGTATCAAAGGAAGTATATTTAAATCAATGATGGGCTATGCCATAATAAATCTGTTAGCCTTTTGAATGCTTGTATTGCAAGTGACTAATTTGGCTACCTGTAGGTGTTCCTGAACATAGATAAAAAATGCAGTCCTTATTATTCATGAAAAAAAAGGAAAGTAGGAAAATCATTGAAATGGACTGATTATTTAAGAAAGGTAGAAACATTTATGCATCTACATTTCTCTTTTTAATCAAGAAGCTACATTATTAATAGCAATAGAAAACATTTGTGCATTTGTATTTCTCTTTTTAATCATAGGAGAGTTTTATAAGACAGTAATAGGACTGTGTCATGTTTCACCCTAAGTACAAATTCTTATTCCTGGTCTTTTGTAATTTGGATTTTGGAAAGTGGCCTCTTGAAAAATTCAAAGCATTTGTTTGTTTTACCCTCAGAATTATTTTTTTAGAATTTTCCATATATGAACCAAAATTATCCATTTTTTTCCCGTTGTAGCATCTAATAACAGTATTACTGTTACTAGAGTTGCAGGAGTGGGCAGCATACAGATGTGAGAAAAAAATGATTGTTTTTATTGTACCTGATAATTTGGAGAAGCTAAAGCTTTATATTAAATGATGCTCTATAATAAGAATGCTGTATTGCAAACAACTAAAAGTACTGCTAAATAATTTGAACATGGGAAAAAAACTCATTACAATAACATTCTTACAAACACTAGCCTTGAAATTCACAATCCTTTTATACTTCAAGCAGTTACGTCCGAAATAGTCAGAGACCATTTGCAACACCTTTTCAGTTCTTGCACCTAGGGAAAATGTTCTAGGGAAAATGTTAATACTATATGGGAGAAGGCAATGGTAAACCAATCCTGTATTTTTACATGGATAAAGACTCAAATTATCCTACTTGGACTCATTATGCAAACCCTAGTTCTCTGGAAAAGGCTCTAATGCTGGGGAAAGTGGAAGGAAAGAGAAAAGAATGGCCTGCAGCAAGGTGGACAGACTCAATTACAGTAGCAATGAGTGCACAGTTTGAAGAGCTGAAGACCAGGTTAGGGACAGATTATCATGGAGAAAATCTATCTACTTGGTTGCTAAGAGTTGACAACAGCTTATGGCATGTAATCAATCAAAAACCCAAACTTTATTTTTTCTAATTTCTTAAGTTTCAACACCTGTGTTAGCTAAAATCAATATTTTTCATCCATAATCCCTGTCATAAATAGGAAAGTAACTCTATATCCTTATATTCAGCAAAATTATCAAGTAATGCAAAAATATTAAGTTTTATATCAAATCAGTGTGTATGAAATTATTATTATTTATTTTATATACATCCCACCTTTTGTACAAGAGCTCAAGGCAGCATGCATAGTGCTCTATCCTCCTATTTTTCCCCATAACAACTGCCCTGAGAGCTAGATTTGGCTGAGAGAGATGATTGGCCCAAAGATAACCAGTGATCTTCTGTGGCTGAAGCTAAAAACTAGGTCTCTGTGGAGGATAGCAACAGAGAGCAAGGCTATCAGGAAGGAGGGGGTGTATTCCAGGAAGGGAAAGAAGACAAAAGACAACACAGTCAACAGGGGGAGCGTGGGAAGCATAAGAGGTTCAAGATAGCCACTCCCTAGAATCTCCCAGGGTATACCCACTAATTACAGTAGATTTAGTCTGGCAAGATTCTGTCTATATGGTGTAAGCAAATAAAAGAACTTAACTCAACTGGACTGTTTCACCATTGTTCTGGGTCTGGGTCTAACAGTCTCCCTATGCCTAATCCAAAACTTGAAGCACTACAGGTAGTCCTCGCTTAGTGACCACAATTGGGACCAGCAACTGTTGCTAAGCACCATGGTCGCTAAGCAAAACATCACATGACCACACCAGACTTATGACCTCACTTCCACTTCAGTTGTTAAGCGAATCACTGCAGTTGTTAAGCAAGACATCAAGTGCCTGCAACTTGTGATTTTACATCCATATTCTCCATTAACTCTGCTTATTGAAAGCTGCTTGTAAAGCCCATGAATGGTGAACACATGACCATGGGATGCTGTGATGGTCATAAATACGCACCAGTTGCAAAGAGCCTGAATAGCAATCACGTGACTGTGGGATGGTCGTAAATACAAGGATTGGTCGCAAAACTTTTTTTTTTTTTACACTGCCGTAACTTCAAGCAGTAGCTAACCAAAGTAGTCAGTAACCGAGGACTACCTGTATACTGTGCTCACTGTCATAGTAACATCATTGCAACATCATCTGAAACTATCAGCAGTATGTCTTATAATTCTGGCCCAAGATGGAAACAACCATCCATTAGAACCTGGACTGCAACCAAATATGTAAAGACCTAAAGCTATTTTTCTAAAATATGAAGAGTGAAATCTGGCAATAACCTGCAATAAATTATGACTAGACAAAACTAGGTCAAAATATGCTCTTAACACACCCTATTGCCAGAACTCTGTAATTTGTTGTCACGACTTAAAAAAAAAAAAAAACTGCACCTAAAATGTTCTGTTGTTCATAGAAGTAAAATATGGAGAGAAAATATGTCAAATTAAAGCTGCTGGGTGAATTACAGTATTTTTACTTTATTTGCTATTTACTTTCCCCCCTTTTAAACAGAAACTGGTACACTGTGATGGATATTTGATATACTTCTTTCTCTTCTGAATCAATTAATTTTGGAGGACAACATACATTTCAGGTTAGCAGTAAGTGTCATGGTGGGCTCAGATTTGGAGTCAGAGGAGGAGACTGATGAGCAGTTAGCTTCAGAAGTGCCCACAGCTCCAGAGGCACCAGATGGACCCATCTGAGCAGGCAGAGGAGGTGGGGCTGGCCAGTAATCAGCAGATGCAGCTGTCCCCAGTCTCCAAAGATGAAGAAGCAGAATTTCTGCACCCTCCCAATGCAAGAGCTCAGCGGGCTGCAAAGACAGTAGAGCAAAGGTACTCTGAAAGATTACTCGCAAAGAAGGAGTCTCATCCTGCTAAATGAGCTACACTGGGGTTGCTTCTATCAAAATAGAACGTCAACTTCTCTGTTGATGACAACCGTCTGCTAAACCCTGTTCTGCGCACCTTGATTTTGGACCTGTGCCCCTCAAGTCTTGACTCTAGACCCAGACTGGCTGACGAACCTTGTACCCAGTTTTAACCTTTGGACATTGCCTGACTACTCACTCTCTCTCTGCCCACTGTTTTGGACTGTACTTGCTAGGGCAAGCTTGCTAAGCATTGGGATTTGCTGCTGAAAACGTGTGTGTGTTTGCATCTGTATTTACTTTACCAAGCCATTTCTAGTAGAGCTCTGCAACCACCTCTTTGTGCATGTGTATGTGCTGGCCTGGAACAGGATAGTAACCAAACTGAGCACAACTGTAATAGTTTGCTAGAAGCCTCTCTGAAAAGTCCTCAGTGTTGGAGGTTTGCCAACACTGTAAGACCATATCATAATTGACTTTAATTGACAATTTATTGGCAGGCTGACTAGTAATTAAGCATCAAATAGGTAACAAGAATGAACCATACTTTCTACACTTGCAAATGTTCCTTAGCTATTTTATGGAAGAAAAAAAAAAGACCCCTGTTTTTAAACCCCCACAAATCCTGCTATGCAGCCTTATCATGGCTGGGTAGTGTTCCTGGGAGGGATAAAAAAAATGCCAGGACTGTACACCAAGAGTATAAATTCCCAGCAGGGTCACCCAAGGCATGAAGGTCAACCTAGGTGCCCAGTAAAAGCAAGCAGGCACCTATATTGGGCAGCAGTGATACAGGAAGATGCCTGAAGTGGCAATGGCAAAGGTATCATTTCATACTGCATGGGAGAAGGCAATGGCAAACCACTTCTGCATTTTACCAAGAAAATCACATGGATAGATAAGATACAGTGATTGATGATATAGTACTAGATGATGGGTCCGTCTGACTGGTTACCATTCAACATGCTGCGAGGAAGAGCTAAGGATCTTTTAGAGTACTAATGGAGTTTATGATGTGGTTAGATTAAAGCCTTTAAGATATGCATTTGCTGATGTTGCCAGATAGGAAAAGAAAATCTGAAGCTGCAAACATTTATAGTGGCAACATGGAACAGGAGAAGCAACACATGGGAAAGTTCAACACAGTGAAAGATGAAATGAATTGAATACACATTGATATCTTAGGCATCAGTGAATTGAAATGGACTGGAATTGGACATTTTCAGTCTGAAGATGTTACTGTTTACCATTCAGGACACAAAAACAAGGAAGGAACAGCACTGCTTTTATAGACAGGATAGCAAATATAGTATCTGGCTACAATGCAATCAATGACCAAATAATGTCAATTAGACTTCATAGACAACCCTTTTCATATGACAGTTCTCCAAGTTTATACTCCAACCACTGATGCAGAAGAGGAGGAGGTTGATGAGCTTTACGGTGAAGTTTAATCTGAAATGGAGAGAATGTGCAAGGAAGATGTGCTGCTTGTGGCTGGAGACTGGAATGCCAAAGTTAGAAATAGTAAGGAAGAAGAACATAGTTGGACTTTATGGCCTAGGAAACAAGTGAAGCAGAAGAATACTTTATCAATTGATGCCAATCCAATCCAATAATTTCTTCACTGCTGACAACCAGAACAACACCTATATTCATAGACATCATCAGATGGAATACACAGAAATCACATTGATTATATTATTAGGACAAGCTTAGTTATAACAGCAAAGAAGTGACCAGGGGTTAACTGTGGATCAGATCATGAACTGCTTATGTGCAAGTTTCAAGTCAAGCTAAACTACTACCTTAAGTCAGCTATATATCTATGGCAATTTTTTGATAACTCTGATTCGTCTAAGAAGAGGCCATCAAGATTTAGCTTCTTCTTTTAAATTAACAGTGTATGACAGTGTAATGTATGAAAGTTATGTCCATTATTAGGAGATTTATGAGCCATAAATATAGATAATAAATTAACAAAAATAAATTTGAACTAGTTAAGTGCTTTAAATATCTCAGAATTGTTTTTCATTCTTCAAGCTCTTGAACCGTAGCCCCAATATGTTTTAAACACCTCCCTGAGTTTTAAATGCATAATCAGAGACAGTCTCTGTTGAGACCAGAACTTGGCTGTACCATTGAAACTATTGGCTCAAACTATTTTTTAGGGATTCCTGGTTTCTTTAACTCTCCAAGTTGGTTTAAATCATCCCTAGGGGAGAAAAAACAGTTGAATGATATATGAGTAACTTTGGGGTTTTTTTCCTCAGAATTAAATCTCATTGAAACTAGGAAGGACCAGGGTGGTCATTAAAGTACAGGAATCAGACACTGGTTTCTACAAAATGAGGAGCAGGTTCCTCTTCTTCTTAAGATGGAGATTGCTGTGTGATTCTGTGAGAAAACATAACTGCTTTAAGGAGTTGCAGACAGAAGTTCCACTGTGAACTTCTGCAACACCTTCTTGGTATTGTTCCTAAAGGGCTGCACATCCCTATTTATCAGCAATACCACTAATGTTCAACAGGAAACCCAAACAACAACACCTTGGCAGAAGCACTGAAGAGGGAGCTTTTCATTAAAATCACAACTGCTCTTAATTTTTCTTTCTATCTGGAGAGAATGTTGATACAATAATGTTTTCAGTTATAAAATCATTAGAAATGCAGTCTTAAGAAATAGTCCTCACTTAACGACCACAATTGGGACCAGAATTTAGGTTGCTAAGCAATGCATTCATTAAGCAAATCATCATGTGACCATTTCATTTAGCGACCACAATCCTGGCACTCCCAGCTGCCATCATTAATTGAGAATCATGGTTTGTTAGGCAAGGCAAGTTCCTGCTGGCTTCCCATAATCAAGTCAGTGGGGAAGCCAGCAGGAAGTTGCAAGCCCCAGGAAGCTGCAAGGGGAAGCCAGCAGGAAGTTGCAAGCAGGATTTCGGCACAAAGCTTTTTCAGCCAGCCCCCAGAGATAAAAGGGAGTCCTCTCAGCAGGTGGTAGTGGCTTGCAACCTTCACTGCCGGCTTCCCCATTGACTTTCCATTCACTAAACACACATGGGGGCTCCCTGAAAAACCTTTGTGCTGAAATCCAAGCAGGATTTTGGCATGGGGAGTTTAGTACATGGAGCACTAAACTCTCTGTGTCAAAATCCTGCTTGGATTTCAGCACAAAGGTTTTTCAGGCAGCCCTCAGAGATGAGAGGGAGTCCTCTCGGCAGGTGGCAGTGGCCTGTGACCTTCCCTGCCAGCTACTTTCCTGGCAGGCAGCACGGAAGATTGCAAATGGTGATCACATGACCGTGGGGTGCTTGGCAACCGGTTGCAAGGGTAAACAGATTGCCAAGGGTCCAGATCACTGTAACTTCGGGTCAGGTCATAAATCCCTTTGTTCAGCGCCATTGTAACTTCGAACAGTCGCTGAATGAATGGTCAGATACTGAGGACTACCTGTACCTTAATTATGAGAGAAAAGTATGAGCTAAATAAAATGATTTCAACATCCAGAGAAATCATTAGTTTCAGCATTCACCCACCATCCTTTTAAAATCACATATGGCTATTCTTCTACAGGATCCACATTTCTCAATGACACACTGGTTTTACACTTAGGGTTATTATTGCTATAAACTTTTACCTACATTAGATAAAAGCCCAAAGCATAGATCCATCCATTTGTTGCAGAAGTAATTATGATTATCAATAGAGGCTAAAAAATTACTGGAAATATTGCCTTCCCATTTTCTACCACGGGAAACTGAAATCTGAATGTTGGTTTAAGTTTTACTATAGATTTCCCAAGATTGTTTGAAAAGCCTTATGTGGACTGTTCCAATAGACCTTTGCAATACTACTTTCAGATGAACAACAGTAAGTCTATTCCTCTTACAGTATTTATGGGCCTAAGTTATTATCACTATGACAGCTTTTTACTAGGTGAATATAAAATGGATAATTTAAAAATCCAGCATAAGAAGTCCCTCTTTTTAAGCTGTATCAACGATGTGCTTGCCTATAGATCAACATCTACTGCAAATACCATGGTTTCATTTGATTAAATTTAGGTTCAAAATGTTATTTAAACATAGTGTTTCATATTTAATATGGAACACATTTTATATATATAATATAAAATCATATTCCCCTCAGCACAGGGAAAAGAAGAGGAAAAAAAATTAACAGGGCAGGAGAATCTCTTTACCTACATGCAGATTACTAAACATACAACAGCTGAAAACAGATTTTGGAGAGGTGGGGGGAGAGATAGAGAAAGAAAAAGAGTAAGAACATGGACCTGAGGAATATTTTAACATTGAAGCAAAGCCACAACTAATGACTTCAGGAGACAGGAGTGAGGTGGACAAGTACAACATTATGGTTTTAAATACAAAATATTTGGCTTCACCTCCAAGTAAGTGGGCTGGCACAAATTCAAATGGGCTAGTCTGGCATGCTAGTGCCTCTAAAGGGGACCACACTGCCTGATGGAAACAACCACAAAATCCACAGAGATAGCACAGACTTCCAAAGATAACATGAAGGCTAGCAAATGGGCATCTCAGCAATGACCGAGGTTCTGCCTTGGTAACTAGACTTAATGAAGCATTTTTCCACAGGAAAAGCGACAAACAGGTTAGGCAAACAGAATAGGACAAAAATGGCTTGTGTGGCAAACCTCCACTGAATACATCCAAATCAAATAATAGAAGCATGTATCATTTTAAGGTAAGTTGTGGGGGATGGAGTATAATGTATTGCTTACATTAAAGCAATAAGATATTTACTTTTATCCCAGATATATAAGACAAGTTATAAATATAACTGCTACTGTTTTCTTAATTCTTAACAGGAGAAATACTCATATAAAATTATTTTTAACTCCCCCCCCCAATGGAAAATGGTTCCATATGCAACTTTTTTTTAACTGCCTTCTCCCTTTGTGGAGCAGTTTTCCACATTTTTAAAATGCATGAAGGAAAACAGCTGGAGATACTTGAGTCTGTTATGTAAAGAGTAGGGGCTGTTTATTTATTAAAATACTTATAAACCATTTTTCTATGCAGAACACAGTCTTTGTGTTATATAAATAAGTAACAGCACATTAAGTTATTTTAAAGAAGTAAACAAATATACAGGAATGTGAATCTGATTTTAAAAGCCCTCCAAATTTGGCCAATTACATTTATTTTTCAGAATTGCCTCTGCTTAGAGTGTCTGCATAATTAGAAAAGTGATATGAAAACTGACACTGAGTTAATTTAGGCTCCTATAGTTTCCAGCAATCCTTTGAATGCAGCTGTAATCAGATACAGAATGCCCAGATATGCTGTGCTAATGGCTATCCCATAAACCAAGAATAAACAATCTGCATTATCACGGATGACATTTGGACCTAATTCAATAAGTCTTTAACAAGCCTGCATATCCTGTACGCTTCTAACATTATGTTACTGAGGCTGCGACTTTTCTCCTATCTTCATAGGATGTACCTAAATTTATGGTTAATGAAAATTTGCTGAGGACTTGAAACAGAGAAGAAAACCACAAGTCTTCAAGAGGACTAATGTACAGGCCAAGAAGAACTTGGCAGAAAAGGACATCTTTCTTATAGATGGTTGCCAGAGTGCACTGATTCCTAAAAGTAAGTAGGCAGTTCCAAACTGGCATGACCAGCAATAGGACCAACCAAAAGCAAAAGGACCTGTAAGAATGCAGCATGAACACTACATTCCTAGAGTTTGTCTGAGATTGTAAATAAATTCTGAAGCAGCTGCCTATAAAAAGTCCTACCTTACAGACCAAGGAATCCATCTGCAGCATCTGTATAAGCTAGCCTATCAATTTTTACTACTCCAATCTAAACCTAAGCATGCTTCTACTTATTTCACCTCAGCATTCATTTACAGGATGATTCCTACTGTGGGATCAAAATGCAGGACACAAATGCAGAATAATCAAGGCTTCTCACACTACAAACACAGTAAGGAAAGAATGACTAATGTGATGCTTAAGTTAGATAGCTTTACAAAACAGAACTGTTGCAAGTCATACCTTTGTTACCTCCTGTTTGGATTACTATAATGTGCTCTACATTGGGTCACCCTTGAAGACCATCTGGAAATTGCAGTTGGTCCAGAATGCAGCAGCTCAAGCAGTTCGTATGGATTCTAGTCAACTTGCCCTTGCTTCAGGTGTTGGTTGCCTGCTTGTTTCTGGATGCAATGTAAGGTATGAGTTGTCACCTTTAAAGCCCTTTAAGGCTTGGAACCTGGGTATCTGTGGGACCACCTTGTTCCAATGACCTCTGCCCATCCAGTGAAATCTACAAGAAAAGGCTCCTGGGTCCCATTCTTTGGGGAGTGTCACCTGCTGAGATCCTGGGGTTGGACTTCTCCATTATTGTCCCCTTTCTCTAGAATGGCACTCCCCACAATATCAGATTGGCTCTGACCCAGCTAGCTTTTTAAAAGTCATTAAGACCTTTTTAGCTCTCCTAATGTGGATGGTGTTATGATCATTCCTCAGTGCATTGCTCCTCAATCCTTATTCACACTCCAGCATGCATTCTGTTTCTCAAGCCCTAAAGGAATGAATTCAGTAAGGCATAACTGCATTTACCCAGGAAGGAGTGGATTGAGGGGATATATTTGCTGATAAGAATAGAAGAAGCTGTTGAAAACAAAGAAAAAGGAAAGTAATGCAAAAGTCTGAAAACATCACTACATGATGCCTTTGAGGATTAGCTACTGCTTGGAAGGGACTGCTTGCTGGGGGAATTGAATACGTTTTGCTAACCAAGTTTCTCCCTTCCCTTCCTTTCTCAATTACCTCCTTTTCGCCTAATCACTATCTAGTCAGCCCCTCATTTTTCTTCCTTTACCAGTGCTGCTATTGCTTTGCCTTCTGCTATTTCCAACCTAATTGTTTTTTTCTTAATTTTGGCTAGAAGAAGGGAGGGAATGTTAGGTGTTCCTATAGGCCAAGAGTAGGGAGACAATGGTTATAATACACAGGAGACCTCAGCTCCTTTTATAAATGTAAAACCTTATTTTATATACCATTTTGATAAATATTTATTCAATTAATTATTGAGGAATGTTTCAGCCCTGCTGCTTTAGTGTGTGACATATACAGTACATACACATGTAATACAGAAATGTGACACATGCACATTTTTATTGAGGAAAAGGATATCTCCAGAACTGGTTTCAATTGGTATTAATCATGACAAAAAGTTAAAGTTAGGCACTACACAAAATATATGTCTGTATTTCTATGTCTTTTCCTTCCTAGTTTTTGGCGAGATCTTCTTAAATTCAGGGGCATCTTCCTTTCAGGTAAACAAGGCTGTAATCAGAGTTTGCCACTGTGGAAGCAGTCTGTCCCTGTGTGAGCCCCCATCAAGAAATGTGTCTAAATAACGAGTGAGAGCTAAAAACACATTTTGTGGAATTTAACAAATTTCTACATAGATACTATGCATCTTCTACAGTCATGTGCAATCAATAATTTTAAGTAAGAACATATAATGAAAACACTGAGAATTGACAGCATGCTTAGCTGTTACTTAGATTATAATGCTGGATGATATTCAACTCTTACAATATAAGTCATCCATCTGTGAAATGGGAAGGAGGTGATTTTTGCCAATTCCCACTTTCCACTGCAACTTCCTCTCTTAAAATTCTGCTTCAAAATGTTCCTCAATTTTTGGATCAGATTTGGAGGGGGCCCAAGGACCGTGGGAAGGGGACAAAATGCTGAAAATTACTACAAGAGTAAGACTTGCTGTATTTCCATTGACAAATACAGAGGAGGTGGCCAAAAATCAACCACATAATTTTTTTCTCTAGGAGCATGTTTTGGAGTGGAAAAAATCTCTTCTGCTTGTAGCATAGCAGATACTCCTGAAAAAAATAAATGAAATAAAGCAAGTGCATAATATTAGGAAAGGGGGGAGGGAGGGAGTACATTTAGCCTGGATTAGTTCTTACGTATTTGCATGTATGTGAAGGTAATTTGTCCTACTGAAATAACCTCACAGCACTAAAGAATCCTTCTGTAATGTTCCAGTGGGGATGGATTTGCATATGAATGGTGCTGGTGCTGCAGCTTCTCCTCTTAGAACAATCCAACACATCTATTTTAAGTCAACAGATATTGAACACAGGTCCATATGACATGCTTGAAGAAAACTTGGATACAGTCATATACTTTTAGAATTATTAGAGAGGAACAATTTATTTTTACTTTTAGATTTATATCCCACTTTCCTCCAGGAGTTGAAGATGCAATGCATAGTACTCCCTCTTCCAACTTTATTTCCACAGTAACAAACCTGTGAGGTCTATTGGACTGTCTTGCCCAAAATTATCCAGAGTTCTGTGGCTGAGGACTGTCCATTCAGATCTAACTTTACTGCTGCTTCTCAACTTTGCAAAGATGCTGGTTACATACATGATTCAATTTGCCTCTCTTTTTCCCACTTTTTAAAATACAAGGTCCAAGTGAATAGCAAGAGCAAATAGGAGTTTGCCAGGGGAATTTGGCAGGGGAATCCTTAATACATTCTTCTCTAAGTGAACAGTATGTATTTGGCTAACCTGAAGCTTAAGAAAACAAAAAGAAGATATAAAAAAGTTTCTAGTGGTGATGCTTTAAGAAATAAAGTAAGGATTAATGCACAGGCTTCTGCAGTCTTGACCTCAACATTTGTGCATGTTTGTATTCCTGCCTGAAAACTATCTGGCATATACTGTATTTGAAGCAAGCACAAACATACAACTAGGCATGAAAAAAAGTCAGTATTGGAGGAACAAGTGGCCACACTTCAGCCAATGAGAGAAGATGAAGATTTATCAGATCAAGAAAGGGGGCAGTATAAGGAGCTGACAGAAGAAGTAGTTCTCCATAAGGAAGACAAAGAAAGGAGTGAATCCAGTGGCTGAATAACAACCAGAAGCAAGAATTTGGACATTGTGTACCACTGGTACAGTCAGCACCTTGAAACAATAGTAATTACTAAAAATCATCTTGGATTCTCAAGAACAAGTTTCATAAGATTAATATTTAATTTTGAATGGGGTAACTTTATTAATAAATTGTGGGAATGCTGTAGATGTAATATATCTTGATATCAGTACAGTATTTGATAAAATACCCCATGACATTCAGATAACAAGTACACTAAATTGGGCTAGATTGCATTACAAGTGGATATACTGTTGTCCTGAAAATTGTACTCAGAGTTGCTCATCAAGTGGAATGCCACCAGATTCAGTCCTGGGCTCTGTATTTTTCAACACTCATGTTGTAAATTTATTTAAATTTGAATCTGAAATCATTGCATTCATACAACTATTGGAGTTTATAAGGAAAAAAAGTCCATAATACAATAATAATAAAAACAAATCTAACACTGTAAAATTATCTTTAAAAGAGAACCCATAAACAATTTTACAGTCCTATCTTATTAAAAAGGCCTCTAGAAGAGCTCTACTTTAATTTCCTTCCAAAAGGTCAGCAAAATTATTCCACAACAAGGAGCTATAAAGGAAAAGAATTTTCTCCTAGACTTCACCCTCTAAACTCCAAGTATTATGGAGTAGTAGTAGTAGAAAAACCAATAGTTTTTCCTGAGCTGCTTGAACTGAACAGGTTGCTTCTGGTTAAGGGAGTCTTGCAAGTACCTCAGGGCCAAGCCATATAGTATATGGCTTTAGAGCCAAAAACCAACACTTTAACTTGCACTCAGAAACCCACTGGCAATCAATGTAGGGTTCACAGCACAGGTGTAATATATTCATGGTGAATAGTGTCACTCAGTACATAAGTTTCTGCAGTTTGTACCAACTGCAGTTTCTGACTGGTCTTTCAAGGCAGCTTCCTACTGAGTACATTGCAATAGCCCAAATGAGTAGTGATGAGAATATGAGTTAATGTTGCTAGGTCCTCCCACTCTAGATACAGCAACAATTGATGCACCAGGCAGAGCTGGGCAAAGACCCCCTGGCCAAGGCTTTCATTTACCACCCAGCAGTAACCATAAGTTCTGGGCTCACTCAATGCAATGCCCCCTATTTGAGAGACAACACTAGAGACAACAGAGAACTTCAATGTAAACACAGCAACTCTGTCTTGCTTGGGCTGAAGTTCAGCCTGTTTCTTCCCACCAAGACCCTAACAGCCTTCAGTCACTGGGACAAGACTTTGACAGCCAATGCAGCCCATGGTGAAAACGTATAACTGAGTATCATCAACTTATTGACAGTAGTGCACCCTGAACTGACAAATCCCTTTTCCAGTACTTTAATAGGGGGTGGGGGGTATGGGAAGGGTGAAGGATAGAACTCTGTGACATTTCACACATCTAAGACCACTGAGATGAACTCTCTATGTCTAAAACCACTGACAACCACACACTAAAGAAGGAGTAAAAGTACTGAAGTATAGTGCCTTCAGTCCCCAACCCCTGTAAACTGTTCAGAAGGATACCACAATCAATGGTACCAAAGGCCATCAAACAATCTCACAGGGCCAGAAGGAACATACACTCATTTAGGTCCCAACAAACGTCTTCTACTAGTGCAGCCAATGCCATTTCAGTCCCATGCCCTGGTTAGAACACTTACTGAAAAGGATCCAGATAATCTGTTTCCTCTAGGGTGCTCTGTAGTTGTCTTCCTACCATTGGAACTTCCCCTAAAAAGGGACAATTGGAGGAAGAGTGACAGTCGTATAACACCTCGGGATCCAGGGAGGACCTCTTAAAGAAAGCAACTTCCTTAAGGGTGTTGAGATTAAACAAACATCAGAAATTTTAATTCTGGAATACCCAATCCTATTAAAAAAACATATACATAATTACAAGAAACAAAAACTCAAATAAGTCAGAATTCCATAACAAGTCAAAACCTTGGAATATTGATCATAAGATGTGCCCATTGCCCAATCAATGCTACTTGAGTTTTTCAACCAGCAGAAGTATCTAAACAAAACAATAATTCAGCTTCAAAGAAAAGCTAAAGTATTCATCCAATCCTCACTAATTATATGTGAAAAGTAGGTGATGAATGCAACAGTAACTAATTATATAACCTAGGATCAAATTCTGATTTCATAAAGCAACAACAAGGCAGAAGTCTTAGTTCAGATATTTTCAGACTATCTGAAAAATTTTTATTTCTTCAGCATTTTCTGCTGGCAGGAGAATTCAAGTGAGAGGAATCAGGCAGCAAGCATCAGGACACTGCCCATGAATAATAGATAAAAATGCTCTGGAACTGTGATTTATTACTACATGATTAGCTCATACTGTTAGGGCATCATTTTTAGGGGCAACTCTACACCTTGCAGCAGGTACAGTTGCTCCAGAAGCATCTATAACAGTGTGAACAAGAATAACCATGAGACACCCCAGTGCCTAAATGTGGAATTTCAGTCCAAATAGTCCCCCATCTGTGGGCCAGTGCCTAGAAAACCTGTCATCCATCCTTCATATATTTTGCAAGAAACTAGGATGTACCTATAGTAACTTTACTGACATGTATAGTGTAGGTTCATTCTTAAGGTACTACAGAAATATTTCTTTTGAGGATAGTAACTCCCAAACGTTTCAGACACATTATGCAAAGACCCACCTCTCTGGAAAAGGCACTAATGCTGGGAAAGGTGGAAGGAAAGAGAAGAAGTGGACAACCAGCAGCAAGGTGGATGGACTCAGTTACAGTAGTGATGAGTGCACCATTGGGAGACTTGAAAGAACAGGCTAGGGACAGATTGTCATGGAGAAAATCTATCTGGTCGCTAAGAATCAAAAATGACTTGATGGCATATAAACAATCAAATTCCTAAATGTAAAAAATGATGCAAGAAACATTCTTTGATGAACCTCTTACAGAATACTGCTTTTATTTTTCAATTGAAATCTGATTACTTTCCTTTAACTCATCCTTGTTCATCCTGCTGTTTTGGAATTGTGCTTTAAATCTTATATTCCAAATAAAGAATTTTTAAAATAGAAAGTGCTATGAACTTCCTTCTTTTTAAGGTACTGTCATCAAACCCAGAGCTTTGTGAGGAGTAACATAATACAAATTCACACAAAAGAAAAGAGCCTTTGTCAAATGTGTCAAACTATGACTATAGAATATTTGATATATCTGCAAAACTCAAACTTCTCATTTCAAATAAACTCTTTCTATGCCTTGTGGTTTCAAAAATAATCTTTTGGATTTGATCTGATGGAGAATTTCTAAAGAATTGTAATCATAGTTTCTGAAAACATGGTCAGGGTATTCTCTTTCACATACATACAGAGAATTTCATTCTTGGCAGTAAAACATAATAAGCATGTTTCCAAAATTAGATATCAACCTATTAAAACTTGAAACTGCATGTCTAAACTCCACATTTTAATACTGCAATTTCAAATGTGAATTAAATAAAATTCAAATTGGGGAAAGGGGATGATTAAAAAAAGGGAGATTCTGAAAATATTCTGTATCACTCTTTCTAATGAGTTTTAAAATACTTAAGTATAATCCACTACTGTTTCTGGAGCCATAGCATTTGAAGGAGGAGAAAGGAGAACAGGCACAGATCTGAGAATGCATGACAAGGTACTTGAGTTACTAGTTGATTAAGCAACTACCAATTTTCTTGCTCAACCACTGGTCAGAGAAGACAAGTATTGAGTACCTGGTAGATCTCTGGGATCTTTAGACTTGTAAACTTATAAATATAACTGAGCCTCTGTTCATAGCATCCTAGCATCTAAATAAATCTGAAAACAGTCAAAACAGACCAGATCAATCTCAAGATGGTTTTAAACTGTTAGAGGACAAAATGGTAGGTCCTTTGGTAGAGTCCACGTAGATACATCAGTGAAGACTTTGTGGAATTAATACCATCCTTTAGAGGCAAGTGGGTGAGAACAAAAGGACATTCCAAAAGTTTCCCTTCTGCCATGCATAGACTGGAATGAATGAGCATGGTGAATGTGGCAAAAATTAGTAGTATACATGTGTGTGTGTGTGTATTCGTAAAGGAATATGAAAGGTCTCCAGGAGGGTTTTTGATGGCAGTTTGAAGACCCATTTAATTAGGAAACTTAAGCATGCTGTAGCAATTTCTCCTTAAGATAAATATAGTTTAATCATACACATTATTACCTGAATTTATCAAGTACTTATAACCAAGAAAGAGGAAGATTTGAAGAATGCACATAAATATAAATGTTGTATTACATACCAGTAGTTTGCATAAAATAAAACTGAATACACTGACAGTATAAAACATTCTTTAACACACGGTTTGTCCTTTGGTCCTGAAAGGAGATAACCTGTTTGCTTTTGGCAGTTTGATTAGAATATTCAGTGATAATCACATTGTGGATAGGTTCAAATATTCAGCTTGTTTAGTTACTGCTTATCTCAGTTTTCTAGTAGCTCAGCATTTTCTTTCACATATATTCTCAAAAGACACTACAGTAACTTTAATTATTGGAAGGATTGTATCAGTCTATCAGCCAATCAACAATTTCATATTACTGTACTTTAATTGCTGCTGAAATTGTGAATATTTAGATTTTCATTACATTTCTAGCCAGCCCACTATGTTTCCAGTATTGTTAAAATTCTTTTCCCTTAGGGACCATCTTTTCCCTTAGGGACCATCTTTTCCCAGTTATTTCTACCCGTCCAATCCAGTCCGGCAGGTTGGGCACGCTCTGAGTCCCATCAGCCAAGGAATGTTGGCTGGCGGGGACCAGGAGACGTGCCTTTTCTGCTGTGGCGCCCGCCCTCTGGAACATCCTCCCTCCTGAGATTAGGATGGCCCCAACCCTTTTGGCTTTTCAGAAGGCCTTGAAGACCTGCTTTATGCTTGGGCCTGGGGTCCTGAGCATGTGAAGGCCCCCGTTTCATGGTTGTGCTAATACCGATGGTTTTTTAAAGATCTCTTGGCTGCATTTATATTTATATTTAATTTTTTGTAATGTTTTAAATGTTGGCTGTTTTTATTGTTGTTAGCTGCCCAGAGTCATTAGTTCGAAATGGGTGGCTATATAAATTGAATGAATGAATGAATGAATAAACAAACAAACAAACAAACAAACAAATATTCTGCTTCATGTCCTAAAGAAGAGAGAGGGGAAAAATCTCATTCTGGCCTGGGACCAAAGTGATTCTGGGAAAACATGTAGTTGTCTCTATGTCAGAAACGTGAAGATCACATATTCTCTCTCTCTATTCATTCACTCCTTCAGCCCATTCTTTCTCATCACTATTCAGACATAGTTTCCCCCCAAAGTAATAGAACCATAGAGATAGAAGGGGGATGTAGGTCATTGAGTCCAACTCTTGCTCTGAAAAGGAATGCAATTTAAATCTGCAACAGATGCCTTCCTAGGATCTGCTTGAACACCTCCAGTGAAGAGGGACCAAACACCTCCCTGGATGATTGATTCTACTGTTAAAATGTTCTTACTGTTTGTTTTTCGCCCTAATATTCCATTACAATCTGCTTTTCATTATTCCCTATCCTGAACTCTGAGGTGTTAGTGAGTTGGTCTTTACCTTTTTCATTGTGCTATCTTTTCAGATAGTTGAAAATTGCTGTCAAGTCCACTCCCTTCAGTCTTTTCTTTTCAACATTAAACATGCTCAGCTCCTGCAATCTGTATTAACTTAGTTTCATGACCTTTGGTGATCCTTATTGTTCTTTTCAAACCTGTTCCAGTTTGACTTAATTATTCTTAAGAGTGTGGTGTCCAGAATTGGACACAATTCTAGAGATAGGTCTAATACAAAATGAAGTAGAACGATTCCATCAACATTTCACCTATTTGCCCTCATGGACGACTTTGTCAAATCCTTTGCTGAAATTAGGAAATTACATTAACAGCATTCTCACAATCTACTAAGTAAATTACTCATTCAAAAAATGTAATAAGGTTAATTTTTATAAATCCCTGCTGTCATGTCCTAATTAAATTTCTCTGCTTCTCATCATATTTTAAATGGACTGAATAGATACATTTTAATGGATGGGGCTTTTTTTTAGCATTTGATGAGGGAAGGGTTAGCCCTTTACTGTTCAGAAGCAATTCCCCACCCTCTCCTCTAATGCTTAACATATTACAAGAATGGTTTTTAAATTGTCAAAATGTTGGGAAAGTAAGTATGCTGGGAAAGAGAACACATGAACAGAGCAACCCCTGCATGTCCTCTTTCCCAACACAGTTGGGCAGCAACAGGGGAAACTAGCAGTGAAATCTGTGGTGAACTACCTGTTTAGAAAATACATTGTTTCTTCATATTAAACATTTCAAACTGAGACTGCAGTTTTTCTATAGAGCGAATGGTGCTCAATTATCTCTTTTGAGCTGCATGCTTTGCTGTGACTGAGAAATCCTAGAACTGCAGAGGAGTACAGAGACGATCTTGAAGAAAGTATGGAGGAACTATTAAATAGTATGCGAACTTACCCTGGGGAACAGAAACAAACTCAAGATTCCCACACCTTGACTCTCTTTGGTATAAGAGGGAGGGAAGGGAATAGCTTTCAAGATTCTGTTATTATAGCGTACAGGTAGTCCTCACTTAATGGTAATTGGGAACACAATTTCCATCGCTAAGTGATGCAGTTGTAAAGCACGATGCCACATGACCATGCTGCTTAGTGACAGAAATTCCGGCACTTCCAGTTGCCATCGTTAAGTCACTGCGGGTCATTAAGCGAGGTCACAATTTGTGACCTCCTGCTGGCTGCTGCTTGTAGGAAGCTGGCAAAGAAGGTTGCAAATGGCAATCATGTGACTAAAGAGAAGCTGCAACTGTTGTAAGTACAAGGACCAGTCATAAGTACCATTCAGCACTGTCATAAGTTTGAATGATCGCTGAACAAGTGGTTAAGAGGACCACTTGTATACTGATAAAGTAGAGTTCTAGTATTTCTTGTGATGTTTTTTCCCAACTTGGCCTACCTCAAAGAGCTGACAAGAGAACATTTTTCTTAACAATAAGCAGATTCGGTTCTATTGCCAAGAAAATGGCATTGTTATATTGGCAGAACTGAACATGACTTGAAGGTCTCTCTACCTTTAGGAGGAACTAAATAAAAAACTCTAAAAGAGAGAGTGGGTGGAAGGAGTGAGGAAAGAGTCAAAGCCTGAGTAATTTTCTTCTTTTCTTTGGTGGTACTCCTACTTCAGGCTAGTAATTTAAATATTAGAATATTTTTGTATGATCACTTGCATTTCTAATTGGCATTTTGCAGTCAGGCAGTGTTTAATAACTGGAATAACTTAGATTTCTCTCATCTACTACCACTTCATTGAACATAAATATTTACCTGCTTTTAAAATAAATCTTCTGGACATTATAGAAGTGTTAAGCTCCACAATTCATGTAGATAGTTTGCATCTTGCCAAACTTTGGATTTTCTCAAAGGGCGTTAAGAGCAAAGTGAGCTTAGTCAGATCAGATCATTTGTCATGGAGGCTGCTAAAGGAAAAAAAAATCTCCATTCTGGGACCCTAAATGATGTAGCTTAAATGCCAAAAATGGAGGTTGAGTATAAATTCAAATTAAAAATAAATAAATCCCAGTGTAGCTTTTCTAAATCCATAGGCAAAGAATTTCCAGCTTGATCCAGCTTGAAAAAAAATTAGTATTTAAGAAATAGCCTCCCTTCCACAACCATTCTTATATTAAATTTCTTTATTAAATTTGTATTCTCATTGGTTTGAATCTGGTTTTTGTTCTTGCCAGTGAAAAGGAAAGCTGGTTGTCTGCATCATTCTTTTAGCTTTCTGAATCAACAAGAAACCTGCTTTAGAGTTGGGTAATCTTTTGGAACGGTAGGGATCTGTGAAAGAAAGATGTTTGCAAAATGTTGCTATACATTTTTTGGAATGATCCTATACATTTGTTGGAAGTTGAACTGAGCAGACTTTAACCTGTATGGACCAATCCTTAGAATTCTTAGCAATGACCATATTCTTTATTAGTATTCTCACATCAATCAATTTTGTCCTTCAACAGTTTCTGCTGAAATCTACAAAACGTCCATGTATCAGATTTTTAAGCGAAATATTATTATTATTCATTGTTTTGCACATTGTTTCTTGATGGCTTTGTGCAGCTATATTTCTTTTTTAGTTCAATTCTGAACTTCTAAAATTCTTCCAAAGAAATTATGTGAGATGATTATGAATAATTAAGTTACAGGCTCATATATACTTAGGAGTTGGATGGGATATTTCAGGGGTATAGGTTAGACTGGGAAGTCTAACCTATAGTAAACCTCAAAACACACACACACATCCCAGAAGACAACCACAAACTATTTTGGTATTGGTGTCAAGAAAGATTCATGGACTTGTTTGTGCATTCATCAGGACTCAAGCTGAGTTTGAGAAAGTCTTTTACCTTTTAATTAAGTTTCTTTTCTGACTTCAAGCCAACGGGAATTTTTAAATTTAAATTTATTGAGCAATCATTTCTTTTCACCTTTGATTATTTTACCCAAGTTTTACTAAAAATACATATTTGGTATAAAACATATTACACATTTTGCAGTAAAAGCTAATTTTGACAGAAAGATAGTAAATAGCATCCCCTACTGTTATGTAACTGTTTCACACTGATTAAAGTTTTTTAAAACTTTATAATCTAAAATGTTTTATGGTAAATTCAAATCATGCACTGATAAAAGTTCTTCAGCTTCATAAATTTTGTAAAAAAATATACAAATAGATGTATCATATTACCAGATTATTTAAAAGTTGCTATTTTGAAAGAAGAATATTTCTGCAAGTTTGTCTCTTAACAAAAGTACAATAAAAAAAACTGAATGGAATATTTCCTGGCATTATTGCGAGGAAATTTTAAGAAATCTGTACATTTCAATCTTCCCCAATTTTAATCATATTCAGTAACCAGAAA
The DNA here is from genome assembly GCF_059951505.1 of Python bivittatus. Classification (NCBI taxonomy): domain Eukaryota; kingdom Metazoa; phylum Chordata; class Lepidosauria; order Squamata; family Pythonidae; genus Python; species Python bivittatus. Next base: position 49,604,494 of record NW_028277112.1, on the reverse strand, counting down.
GATTTAAAGGCAGGCGGAAAGGGGAGAAGGAGAGGAGATTCCAGTAAATGGCTGTACTAGAATTTATTACCAAATTAGATTCTATGCAGTTTAAACTTAATTAAGAATATGGGTTTCTTAATGTTGGTATTATCACAGAGGTCTCATATATTCTTTGCATGCTAGCTTCATTGTTCTTTGTAGTAATTCTTCATAGTAATTAGTGGGGGAGGAGACAGGCCCTAGAGTTTTCTTCATGGCCTCTCTCCACTCAATTAAAGGATTTTAAGTAGCAGATACTTCTCAATGAACTACTGCTTATGTGTGAAGACAGTAATAGCTGAGATGGGCAATGATCTGACTCACAATAAAGCATCTCCATATATTAGTGTATGTCTACCTGTTTATTGTTAAATACCAGCAATTATAGCATTTGCTGCATAGAATAAATACGTTTCTATGCTTAAACGTCTCTGTATTTAAAATACAGAGATCCCTGTGCAGATACTAGGAACTAAATATGATGATTCCAGAAGGTGAGGATGGGCAGTAACAGAACAAAGAAGCAGGACAGGAAGAGCCAATAGGAGCAAAATAGACAATGGAAAAGAATGAAGGGAAGGGAAGGGAAGGGAAGGGAAGGGAAGGGAAGGGAAGGGAAGGGAAGGGAAGGGAAGGGAAGGGAAGGGAAGGGAAGGGAAGGGAAGGGAAGAGCAAGAAAGATGATAATGTACTTTTACAATAATAGTAAAGTTTACTATTAAGTAAACTTTGAAGGCAGGGTTCTTCATGGTCAGATCACCAAGAAGTAGCTGCTTTGATTGACAAAAATCATATATTGCTATTGCAACTGTGTTGGAATGAAAATACAATACTGGGCTTTTCTCCCCCAAACAGAATGCTATAGACTTTGTTAGCTGTGCTGTGGGACCCTCTAATGGATGATAACATGAGGTGCAATGTTACATGCCAAAAGAGCTGAAGGAATGGAACTATAGCAATTCCCACATTAGTCTGCTCATAATGTTCTCTTTAAACTAAGTAAGATAATAACAGATGATCTAATTCTAGTTTGCTATATGCATTTATTCCACAAGCAAACTTACTTTCTCATTCTTCCTACTCACATATATAACTGCAAGATGCATTCACTGTATGAATTTGAAACCCCATACTACTACCTTTGTATACAGTACAGTATTATATTCTAAAACATATTTTTAAGCTCTGAACAACTAGGATTGAGTCCCGATAAATCTTTTTGCAAGTTAGCAAAAGTAAAAATTAAGTGTCTTTTACACAAAATCTTCTGCTAGGTGTAATGTAGGGATATGTAAACGATTAGTTTGTTTCTCAGATTACTATCCTGCCTTCAGGAGCTCAAGGCAGCATATAAACCATCCACCCATTTTTCCTCACAATTATAAACCTATGAGGTAGGTTGGGTTGAGAAGGAATGACTGGCCTGAAGTCACTCAGACAGCTTCTATGGCTGAAGCAGTCTCCCTGGTTCTAATCCAACATCCAAACCATTATGCTACACTTTCTCTCTTGTCCACAGGTGTGTGACCTGTTTTATGGGGTGGTATCAAAACTATACATGTTTTGGTTGTTTTGTTCTGGACATGGACCAAACCAAAATGGTTTTGTTTCAGATACAGACTGAAACACTGTTGTTCTGGATAGAAATGTTTCAAATGCTCTCTCCTGTTTTAGTTGCTGTGATTGGAAGTTGCCTTGTGACTTACAGCTGGGTTGTTAAGTTCTGAATTCTCCTGTATGATCAAGTATAGCAGGAGGGATCAGTCACATTCCAAGAGCAGTTGGCTTAGGCTGAGCAGGAGATGACCTGGATGTGGTTTTGGAGCGAAGCAGGATGCATTTAAGGAGGTCATGGCATTGATGGGGTCATTCTGGAGCTAAATGCCACTGGAGAAATACTGAAGATTGAGCTACAGAGGAAGGATTTGCTGCAAACCTCCAAGCACCAGGACAACAGTATCTCCAGTGTGGCCTGAGGTTGCAATATATAACTGACTATCCTCCTTATAGTGAACCCCAAATTACTTCCCCCAGAGGCTTCATGTGGATGTAAAATACAGGGGGGAGAAAAGTGACTCCACAAGAGAGCAGCCACTGTGCTGATCTCTCCTCCTTGATCACCACCAACTGGAAATGGCTTCTGAGGAAGGAGTGGAACCCTATAAAACAGTACCTCCAATCCCCATCAAGCCATAATAATTATACTGAAGGCTAGTGAGAAGTCTAAAAGGAACAGGATGGGTGCATTACCTCCATCTAGGTCCTGACACAAATCATCAACAAGTGCAACCAATGCTGTCTCTGTCCATGCTGGACCCTGAACACTAACTGATAAAGGTCCAGATAATTTACAGCCTCTAGGATACTCTATAGTTGATCTGAACCACCATCTTAACAACCTCCATCCAAAGGAAAAATTGGAGATCAGGCAGTAGTTGTCCAATAGCTCTGGCTCCAAGGAAGGCATCTTTAAGATGAGACAAAGCAATGCCTCTTAGTTAGTGTTGAACCCTCCCCTAACAAGGCATTCACAAACTCCCAGATCCAGGGAATGACCCTCCCGCTCCAGCTATCCGAAGAAGTCAGGAGACAAGAATCCAGCCCATAAGTGGTCAAGGACATCCTAGAGAATATGCTATCCACCACCAGAGAGGTAATAGGCACAAAAGAAACCCAGGTAACAGAACAAGATGGCAACCCAGTCTCCGCCCAAGTGTGTGCAAAGTAAATATATGCAGATTCATGTATACACACATAATGAAAATCTGGCCTTCTTGATTATTATTATTTTATCATTTTCATTTTGACTCCTAGGAGGTCAAACCAGTCAATCTTAAAGGAAATCAACCCTGACTGCTCATTGGAAGGACTGATAATGAAGCTCAAGCTCAGATACTTTGGTCACCTAATGCGAAGAGACGACTTTTTGGAAAAGACCCTGATGCTGGGAAAGATTGAAGGCAAAAGGAGAAGGGGACGGGAGAGGATGAGATGGTTAGATAGCATCACTGAAGCAATGAGCATGAAACTGAGAAAACTCAGGGAGGCAGTGAAGGACAGGGAGGCCTGGTGCGATATGGTTCATGGGGTCAAGAAGAGTCAGACACAACTTAACAACTGAACAACAAGAGGCTGCCCAACTCCAAATGACTCTGGGCGAATTAGCATTCAGGATGACAGCAACAAGCCAGTTTGGTAAATTTTAACTGTAATCCAGTCACTCTATGTAAGCAAAGCATAATAATTAACCAGCAGTCTTCTATTCAAGGCTATACTGGGAAATATCATCTATGTTTTTCAACACATGCATAAAATTTCAGCTCCATGTTGCCAACCACAATGCTGAAAAAAAAAGACTTTCTACAATTCTTCAACAACCCATATTGTTAGTAAAATACAGAAAACTGATGTGAGGATTTGGAAAAGCTCATATACTTTCTATTATATTACAAAAATAGTATTTATTGTTTCTTATTAAAATAGTCTGTAGATTATTAGTTTAGTCTATTCATTCTAAGATATGAATAGACACAGATTTCATTCACCTGCTAATAAAAAAAAGGCAAAAATAGTTTGTTTGGATGATGCTAGCAATATGTGGTTCCTAGGTGCACCTGAACTATCCAGCTGTACAATGGATTCAATTAAGTCTTTCCACTGTCAGAAGGAAAAATGGAGAATCTCCTCACTCCACTCATGGGACCTTCTGATGCCCTTGAAGTCTTGGGATCGACTGAGAATATAAAAGATAGATTGTGGAAGGGCCATGCTTAAGAATATATATTTCCTTTTCTTTCATATCACAATAATAATCTAAATAGATCAGAATTTAACCTCCCCTTAAATTCTATCACAGATTCAAACTGTGCTATGTAGAATTATGTATTTTTTTTCTTCTGAAAGAAACTAATTAAATGCACCTGATTTCATTTGGAACTAATGATAAGGATACATCTATTATCAGCGTGAGAATGCTCAATTTTGTATTTAGCATTTTAAAATGCATATTTCATCATCATCATCATCATCATCATCATCATCATCATCATCATCATCAAACTTTTATTATGGCCTTTAGGCCAGAGAGTACAACAATAAAACGCATAAACCTGTAATTATTATTAATAAAAAAATCTTATTTTTAAAAATGACATAAATTGCAATAAAATGACATAAAATACATTATTATAGTAACTGTAATACAAATAGCAGTGGCAATCATCAACATTTGCGCTAAATTTCAACTGTAGGTAGGATCGATACAACACAATTGGGCAATCTAGAAAGATGTGTCAGGGTCCTGGTCAGTTAGAAGCAGTGATGTTTGCTCTCTACCAGGGTAGTTCTTTAAAATGGGATGAATATATATCTTCTAAGATTCCCTATAAAGAGAGCAACAAAGAAGCATATCGCTTAAGGATTCCACAGATCCATCTACACATGGGCATAAGCACCTTTTTCTGCTAAAGCTTGATGTAATTTATGATGACATAATCCAGAGAGAGAAACTATTTTTCTCTATATAAAGTATCACAGCAGTACTGATGCCGCTAGAAGGGTGAAGGAGAATTTAGTTTTAAGGAAGCTAATAAAAATCAAATGAAAAGAAATTTCAGTCTTCAAAGCCAGCTACAGAGGATTTATTTTAAATGCTTTATTTTTCTTTAAAATCAGTTCACAGAATCAAAATGGGAAAAGGAGAATGTTGTAGCTTCTTATGTTCTGCTTATTAAGAAATCTCCTGGCCTGAAAAAATGCCCAGTACAAATAATTATTTTTTTCTATAATCCTGAAGTTGCCCATGAGTCTTAGAACATAGGATCCCTTACTACCTTAAAAGAAATCTCCAGCATTTAAGAAGAAGCAAGGTACAGGTTGTTCTTCATGTACTCAAAACCGTAACCTAAGGAATAAGTTGGGGGATAGTACAAATCATATTGATCCACATCTTCACAAGTAAAGTTCTGTGTTTTAATAATAAGTTCAACATAAACTTATCAACCATCATCTTTTGTTACTCTGTTTTTAGCAGTTTCTCAACATTCTGTTTTAGAATATTAGGAATATTATGTCTAGTATAGGAGGAAAGCAGGAGAATGAAGCTTCTTTTTGTTTTTCAGAACAGATGACATAATTAGTTAGACCGTCATTCTTCAGGTAAGTAAATAATGAAGCTTTCGAATTTTGCTACTGTTTGGGACAGGTTAGCACAATCAATTACATACTCAGAAGTGGGATACTTTCTTGATGGAAAAAAATCAAACTCATTATTTTTGATGAAATCTCTATATTGTGCTAGCAATTCAAAGAGTTCAAATTCAAACATGCCCTTGCAAGATTATTTGCCTTTCTAATCAAAATGAAAAAGTTGCATTTCAGCTGGCTCAAATAATTGCCAATGTATATAATGAACATACCTCCAAGAAATTACGCATAGGATTACGCATAAGATTACTATCATGCCCTGTAATTTTTAATTTTATTAGTACATCTTTTTACACACATACACACACACACACACTTTTTTTTTTTTTTTACAATAGAGCTTTGAGAAGACAATTACTCCTTTCATTATAAATAATTGCAAAGCAGAATGCATGGCAAATATAACCATATATTCTCTCTGTAAACAGAGCTATGAATCTATTCAGCTCAGATTCAGCTCCTCCCTACAGCAGTTTGAAATAACTGTTCTTGTTCTTTAACCTCTGTCTGGGAAAGGGACTGAATTTCAATCCAGGTGAGAAGCTGTCTGGGAGGGAAGGATTAAATCACCTTTCCTTGCCTGCAATTAGTTTGATCCATATCTGTGGTCTTGTTTTGGAGTAAATAAAAATTGCTATGAAGCTGCATGCTAGATAATTAACATAATGTGACTCTTAGACATGTTTATCCTTTCAAATCTATGGTACAAGTTTTAGACTTTAATGTTCATTCCCATGCTAGAATATGCATATCATATTTCAGTGTATTCACACTGAGGAAAATTAAAAATACTATATTTCTCCCATGAACAAATATCTATCTCATATATAGAACTGTTAGGTTTATGGTTTGGTCTGGTCTGGTTTGGTTCAAATCAGAAAGGATACACTTGTGCTTAGCCATAATTTTTGTAACTTTCAGAATCCATGCAATCCTATGGTACAATGTTGTAAATCGCTGAGATCATAGTTACAAAATATTTCCATACTATCAAGATTATGGGCTTAGGGCTTCTTCCTGTAAAAAAATCCTTTTACTGTTATTAAATTATCAAGAGACTGCTATATGCTCCAAAGAAATTATGTATGCTCAAAAGAAATAAAACAGCAACAGCTATTCCCTAAAGACTGAAGGTTAGTTTATTTGGTGGTAGTTGGGACCCTCCAGAATATTTCCACATTCCAATGCCAGTTCTTCTCTTTGTGCAGAGAAGCACAATTATTGAAAGAAGGCAAACATAAATGGCCTGTTTATTCTCACAAACTTGAAACCATGTTCATCTCTCTTTTCTCTTTTAATGCATGCACTGCTTTCACACATCCTGACACTTCTTTGTCAAGTCCATTTTCTGTGTAATGCACACAGATCAATAACAAGACTAAAACCAACAAGTACAATATAGGCACAATATATTATTATAGAATTGTATTACAGAAGAGAGATTTAATAGCACCCTGATATGTGCAAATGTCTTAATAAAACCATGGTGTTAAGTTAGATATAACTTATAACACTGTCCCGAAAATCTTTACAGTATGTATGTTGTTCCATGCATAAAGCCGGTATTTATACATAATTTATTGGAACAGTAATGCCATACAGGCTGGATAAGCAGAAGCAGTGGGTGAATGCTAATGCTCTAAGGTCAAGCCATGCCCAAATTAAAAGTGCAGATGACTCATAATGTAATATATAATATTCCCCAAGTGACATGGTGAAGCATGAATATATTCAAAAGCAAAGTACTTAGTGAGATTTCTGTCATTAAGACTTCCAGACCAAATGCATTAGTAAAGCATTAAAAAGAGCATCTTAGAATCACCTTTTTTCTTCAAAAACAGCTCAAGAAAACATATGGTGAAATTAGGAAATAATCTCAAAAAAGTACAGCATTTATGCACATATGCACAAACCAAATCCAAGATGAAAAAAACATGCAGAGAGAAAACAGAGACTCTTCAAGTGATTCTGTGCCCAGTTATAAAGGGCAATCTTCCGATGCATCTGAGGATTCCTTCAAATACTACTTGAAGTTTGTCATTTTTATTGGCACCACTGCTTTCATCTACAGATTGTGACAGGAAAGCCACCTAGTACAAGGCAGGATATTCCTTTTCTTTCCAAAATTAACGCATGGAAGAAACAGGAATGTCTAACAGTAGTGTATTGACAGAGGCAATAAGAGAGGCAAGATGGAAGACTTTCAGCCAATGTTAATTGTGAAACTAAGATTATGATCATTCCAGTTTAAAGATGGGCACAGAACATTTTCAAAACCTCCTTTCATTTCATCATATGTTATCTTCAGCCATAACTTAACATCTGTAAATGCTTTGGGAAACTGACATTATTTCAAGGGACAGTCCAGTAAACTTGATCTCTCAAGGACATGACAGAAAAATCATGCTTTCCACCCTTCTCATCATCATAGATTAATTGTAATGGAACACAATAATTAGTTAGAAATATATGATGGCAAATGTTCCAAGGTATGATTATAAGTTTAAAAGGTATGAATAATTCAAAGAAATTGAACCCAAGAGGAAACTGGGTTTCAGGCTGGCCAAGGGCTGTAAATACGTAATTGAGCTGTGTTTACCAGTCTATAATAGCACTTACATAAATGAAAAAGAAGCTTCATATACAGTACATCACCGCTTGAAAAAAAAATGTAAAACACGCACGTGCTCGGGTGGGAAAACGTGCTTGTGTGAGGGAAAAATGAGGTTTTGATTGTGGGCTTTAATGATTAGATGGTTTTTGTTGATAGAAATAATGTGAATTTGGATTAATTAGTGGTAAGAGATTAACTTTTTAAAATTTGTATTTATATCTGTATTGGAGATAGTCGGAAGTCACTTTCTGTTTCAATTTTCTATCTATCCTCACTATTTTAGTTTTTATCTTTTTTCTTTTAGTTCTATCTTTTTTCTTTGCTGTACTTTCTGTTTTGTATTTTAATTGTACTTTGCAATATAATATAATAAAGTTCTTATGAAAGAAAAAAGAAAAAAATGTAAAACACGCCACCTATGCCACACAGGATAAACAATGGTTCATGTATTCTTGCATTGTAATTTTTCATAAAGACAACCATGCTCATTATATGATGAACCTTCCATATGATTATCCAGGAAAGTCAATAAATATTATATAAACTATATTTTATGAGATGTGAAGGACACAATAACATTAAGCATTGTTAGGTTTTGATGAAATATTATTTTATTGTTGAAATTACTCAAAAATTGTGTTTGTCGTCTGTGTCTATGTTTTATTATTTCATTTAATAAATGAAATTAAAACCTAACTTTAATGATGCATACAATATTTCATAGCTGTGCAAATTTCAGAGGTATGAAGGTTAGATTGGGCAAAAGGGCCTGAATCTAGACTAGTTCATTACATAACGATGTACCACTGCTCTTCCCATTCCCACCCCCAACTGTTCCTTGAATCTTTGCCCATTAGCCATCTAGACCCAGTATTGATTTGGGTGAAGCCTATCATCATCATCGTTGTCGTCATCATCATCGTCATCATCATCATCATCCTTTTTATCCGATATATGCGTGTATGTATGTGCGCATGATCTATCTATCTATCTATCTATCTATCTATCTATCTATCTATCTATCTATCTATCTATCTATCCATCCATCCTCAAGGCGGCAAACATACCTAATGCTCCTGTCTCCTATTTTCCCTACAACAACAACCCTGTGAGGTGAGTTGGGCTAATAGGGAATGACTGGCTCAAAGTTACCCAGCCAGCTTTCATGCCTAAGGGAGACCTAAAACTCACATTCTCCTGGTTTCTAGGCCACCAACTTCACCACCACACCAATTCACTCTCAGACATTGGTTTTGGGGTGAGATCATCTGACATCTGTGCACTGTACTGTAATCATAATGGAACCATCTTGTTTCAAGCCCTTTTCTCTTGTCCTTGCCCACTCTAGCATTCAGAAGATGCTTTGATCTGATGAAGCCTTGACTGAATCACACCATTGAAGCAGATTCATAGACAAAAAAGCGGGGACCACTTCTAAGCAGTAAATCAGCTCACATGCTTTCAAAGTGCTTCAAAATTCATGGTGTATTTCAAATTCTGAGAGAAAATTGAAAAAGAAATGACAGAATAATCAGGGCTTGGTTTACTTGGGGATAAAGACCAACAGGTTAAACAAGGGGCTTGGTGAAATAAATGTGTGGAAAAAAGAACTGAATTGAGAAACAGCTGAACCATGAAAGAATTTCTGAGGAAGTTCCAGAAATATGTGGGCAGCACAAAAGAAAGGGCTGAGCCCCTTGCAAATGTGGCTTTCACATGGAAAAGCCATTAGTAGATTATTTAGATACTGGGTAATCTCTATTTTAATGTCGGTACTGTATTATGAGAAGTAAAGGCATGTTGTTTTTGAAGCTGTCAGTAATTAAGATATGTACAAATCCACTTTCTGAAGATTTCTCTACTGTCAAATGTCCATACATCTGCCATATGACACATACCATCTCCTGCAATGCTCTCAAGCTGTGGAATTCACACCCCTGGGAGGTGCATATGGCCCTCATTCTCTTTGCATTTTGAACATCTATAAATGTATGTCTCTTGTTTGAGGTTTGTGTTAGTTGAAGTTAGTATTATTTGAATGTATGCTTTTAAACTTATGGTTTTAACTACTAGATAAGCTTTTTTTCTGGCTTGAAGATGAAATGATGGCCAAAGTTCTGTTTGGTCAGGAAAGGCAGCAATTAATAACTACAGGTAGTCCCCAGTTTAAGAATGAGTTCTATTCCCACGGTCTGTCCTTAAGTCAAATTTATATGTAAGCCGGAACAGTATTACTGTATAATACTGTATAAGTAGTATTGTGTAATTAATTTGAACCATTGCATATTTAACACGAATCATTATGTATTTAACTTGAATTTTGCTACAATAGGCTCCATTCTTAACTATGGGTCATCCGTAAACTGGGTGTTCTTAACCCAGGGACTGTATTACCACAGAACCTATGTAGAAGCAGCACTAGATGCCGATCAAAATCTTTTTTTTGGGGGGGGGGTGCCTTTGAGTCAGTGTTGACTCCTGGCGACTGCCTGGACAAGTCCCTGCAGTTTTCCTGGCAACATTTTCAGAAATGGTTTGCCATTGCCGCCTTCTTCCTGGGGTTGAGAGAAAATGACTGGCCCAAAGTCACCCAGATGGCTTCATGACTAAGGTGGGACTAGAACTCAGAGTCTCCTGGTTTCTAGCTTGGTGCTTTCATCACTATACCAAACTGGTTTTCTGATCAAAATCTTGGCCCCTTCTAAATTCCATAAGCCAACAACTGTGTGGGAGGCAGTCCAAGTATTACTGCCTGTTCTCATATAAAAGGATATGCTATGTTTATTAATGATAATGATAGATTACTCTTTCATCTTGATTTGGAATCATAGAACATTGGAAGGGATCTTGGAGGTCTTCTAGTCCAGCCTCTTGCCCTGTGCAGGAATCCTCATACAATTTTCTGCATATTTCTTCACTCAAGCATTTTTTATTCACAGATGTTATTTCTTTTAATTATTTACGCTCCCTAAATAGAGAATAAGAATCCTGAAATCTCTGTTCACCAATTCATTAAAAAAAAAAAAAACTAACAACCAAAGATTGTTGCCCCAAACTTTCTTTAAAACAACAATAGAATATTCTAAAAAGAGAATATTTCTTATTAATGAGAGGCATATAGTCTGTGTTGTCATTAAGTCCTTCCAAGGCTTCTGGGTCCAACTTATCATTCCACTCTGCTTCTTTCCTAAGTGGCTTTTCCTTCATAAACTCTACTTTTCTAGTAAAAGTTGTCTGGTTTGCATTTCCAAATGGCATACCTCTCCATGCACTGTATGTAATTTTACATAGTATTTCCTTTCTTTTAAAGTATTTCCCATACAACAGGAAGCCAGTTTCATCACCTACTCCTCTTCAGATCATTTGCACTGATTGTTACTTGATCATTACAACAGGCCACATACAGCCCAGAATTTGCATTTCTATTGCTTCTATATAGATATAGATATATTTAAAGGTAGAGAAATTTTAAAAAAATGAATATGTCTCATCCCATGTTTTAAAAACATGCTTCTAGCCAGTTGATACATGACAAACTCATCTGTTCAGTACCAAGCAATGAATTCTCATTGAGATTTAGTTGTTAGGAATAAAGGGAGAGATTAATTATACATCATTGCATTATTGTTTTGATACTAGAAACATATGTTTCAAATATCTACACAAGCTCATCTAGCTAAATGCAATGGCCTATCTCCTCCAGTAGTGAGTGCTCTTTCCTAACAGGAAATCATTTCTCACAACATTAAAAATCAAAATGGGCAATTGCTTTCTCTATAACTGAATTCCTGCTAAAATGTCATGTGTCCAATTATACAAGATGAGTATCGGAACAAATGCAAAATAATGGGGCTTCTGATTTATCTTTGACTATGGCATTTCCAAGTATGGCAACATTTTATAATTTCTCCTGATTCTGGCTCATATGGTATTTTAAAAATGAGTGGACACGTATTGTTGAATCAGAATCCTTTGTCTACATCTGATGGCAAGATCAAGATCACCTTCCACATCTGATGGCAAGATCAAGACCACAAAAGAGATGATCTACAGTTCTCTTGTCCATATTCTTAGATTTCCTTTTGGCCAGCAGAATTCTAAATCTAAACTCACAACAGGTAGAACAGAGAGAAAGGGGGACATAAGTTGAATGGAAGATAAACAGAGCAAAAGAAGCATCATCTACAGCCTATCTCACTGGTCAAAGTATCGTGTGGGCCTGGCAAGCCAATATATCATAAGATGTCACTTCTTGACCTTTTGGTTAAGATCAAGTGTGAAGATAACAAAAAAATGCTAACATAGCTCCAGAAATATCAGAGCTCACTTTGATAAATTATTGTAACAGCAAGATTAAATAACAACTTGATTTCTAGAAAATAAGGCTGAATACATATGTACATTTATGCTTAGGAATTATAATAAGGTAATGCAACATCCATTTTATTGATCTTGCTGCATACATTTTCCATGATGTTTAATTGACCTAATGATCATGAGGTGTTTGAGACTATGCAAATTCGCACACGTTTGTCCCATATTTCACTATACATAGTGAACAGGAAACTCTTCTTTATGTCTAGCTTCATACACGTCCTTATCCTGAGTTGGAGGAGCTGGGTTCACCCCAGCAAATTCTAGTACTGTAAGCAACCAGGAAGGAACTTGACATTCCTGCAAAATCTTCAGATATCAACATTCCAGTGCTAGCACTGGAAGATAATCTATATGAATGGAATCTAAATCTACCACAGATAACTCAAACTCTTTGAAACTAAAGCCGGAAACAAATGTTTGTTATTGGTTTTGTGTCTGTGTGAGTGTACCTTTCAGTCAGTGTTGAGACCTGGCAACTGCCTGCACAAGCCCCTGCAGTTTTCTTGGCAAGATTTCAGAAGTGATTTGCCATTCCTAGGGCTGAGAGAGAGAGAGAGAGAGACTGGCCCAAGGTTACTCAGTTGGCTTCATGTGTAAGGTGGGACTAGAACTCACAATTTCCTGGATTCTAGCCTGAAGCCTTAACTACTAAACCAAACTGGGTCTCTCTTGTTATTGGTACACTAATAGCTTTTGTACACCATACAAATGTCTATCAAGAATTTTTGCATTTATTAAAGAGAAATTTGAGAAAACAAAGGGTGTTGCAGTGGTTCAAGTTGCAATGGTTTTTCTTTAATAGTAAAATGAAAATATTTATGAACAAGTATGCCAACACAATAAATACTTCTAGAGCCATAAAGTCAGTTGTAAGATCTTTAAAGGAATAAGAATAGAGGAAATAAACGTATCAATGAAGCTTGGTGTAATATAGAAGGGCACAAATTGTGGTCTCACAGCTATGAATGATGGTTCATCAGAGGTTTAACTGATTTTGTTTTTGCAGTCTGACTAAGATTGCAAAAACATATTACAGATCCCCTGAAAGACTTATAGTTGCTGAATTCTTTGGCAACTTTCTCCAAACTGTGCACCCTCCAGATGTATGGAGGTCAACTCATAGACTTCTACCATTACATTCTATAGGCTATCATCAGAAAGACACCACGTTGGGGATGCCTGGCCTATGGCTTAGTAAATCACAAATTGTGAGTGTATTTTATAATGTTTTCACCTAGCAAGTCAATTTGAACAGAATACTGACCATTTTTGCAGCTCCTTAAGAGGTTGTTATGGAATAAATAACATTCAGGGTCTTGAATTACTAGTTATCTAAAGTTGTAACCATCTTAGTTTCTGTTAGCCCTACAAGGTAGACCAGTCCAAGAAGCAGATGTCATATGTGCCTAAGAATACTTTTATTAAGATTAGCTATATTAACAAAATCTTGTAACTTTGACTGTGCTTCTCTTCCTCTCTCTTTTATCTTCATATGAATTTGGGGGGTGTCTGAGATGCTTTTGTACCCCTTCCTCCTTGCCTGGGCTTGAAAGCTATTCTTGCTCCTCCCATTTCCATACACTATTTCATATATTGCCTTTTGTTCTTTAAATTTCTTATTTCTCTATTTTTCAGGCTCTCAATTCCTTCCAGCCATGAATTTCTTGGTCTTCCCCTTCCTCTTGACCCACTTCTTCTTCCTTCCTTTATTATTTTTGCAATTTGATTCTCACTGATTTTTTCTATTACACCAAACCATCTGAATGTCAGTCACTTTAAAATGTAATCTTTTCCCACTGCTTTCAACTTAGTTTTATATTTCTTCTGCCATGCTAATCTCTCACTTCCATATAAACAAAGGGAGTAGAAATACACTCATATAACACAGCCATTTTTGCTTCTTTAAAACCATTTTTGCTTCTTTCCATGAGCATTCACCTTTGGCAACACATACAACCAAACATTTGGATTTTAAAAAATCCATCAGTTTTCCCATTATGATTAAGCATTTTACTTGCTCTTATTTTTCACCATTTATTGTTCACACCATTTTCCCTGTCAAACACAACTACCTTGGTCTTTGATACGTTAATTTTCAGATCTATATTCCTCATGACATCATACATTCCAACAGTAGGTGCAAATCACTGGGATTCTCAAACAACAACTATGTTTCTTCTAGTTATAAAAGTACACAAACATTCATGACCTTAACCAATATACTTCTATCATCACCACAAAAATCTTTATTCATTTATTCATAAATACATTAAAGCGCCAAGAGGACATCACAATTATTGATTACTCTGCTTAGTACTGTTCTGAGCAACACTGAACGATTTGCTAGCAATGTCATTTATTCCATTTATTCATACATCCACTTTACATTAACCATACACTCCTCTATCTTGTTCAGTAATCAACATTCAACTCCCTATTCACATTCCATACTTTTTCATATGCTTTCTCTAAATCAACAAATGTACAATAAGACTTCATTTTTCACATTCATACATTTCTCAATGACTAGCTAAACAATTAACTGGACACCCTATGCATGACATAAATATTCCTCATTGTCACTTGTGTATCCTTTTAATACACTACTAAACAACTTCCTAGGTTTCAGGACCTTCCAAATTCTGTTCTGGGTGCTTCGAAAGGCACCCATTGTGCCTCAGAGAGCCATAGAATTTCTCCAAAGTAGTCCATCTTGATATTTGGCCAAGTACTGTAAAATGCACATCCCTAAAATTAAGTGTATCTTTCCAACTCAAACTCCATTCTTAGCAATGTTTGCATCTGAATTAAAATAATAACCATTAGAATTGCTATAATTAATAAACTGCCTAAATTGCTAAGGGCTATAATAACAGCAAAGAGTCACTTGAACAGCTAGAAATACTCTCCTTACTTCATCCAGGAAAGCAACTGATTACAAAGATCACTATGAATCTTGCTGAAAGTGTAGACTGTATTATTTCAGTATGACTAAACAATGATCATAATTATAAAACTGAGGTAATTTTCTTAGTGTGGACAAGGCTAATAGCACTGCCTTTCTGAAGATTATTTTTCTTTCATCCTGTCATGTCCAGCAGTGGGCTGATTCACAAAATAACATGAAGTTGAATTCTAAACTATGGAATGAAAATTTCTTTTTAACAGCAATACAGTATACTGATTGGCTACCTAACAGAAAATAACCAGTTTTATACTATGCACCCATTTTTAAAAAGATATAACTGCTATATGTTAAGAAGAGTTAAAAAAAGACCTCTAGGGGAAGTAATAAAAGACTTGCAAATATATGGAAACTAAATAATAAATTGTTAATTTCTTAAAATTTTGTAGTTCTCTCTGAAATGCAGAGCAGACTGCTTTTAAGCAATGAAGCATGGCTCTCTGCTCTGCTGCAAATCTTTCTTGGGTTTTCCTTACCTTGTTCCTTAAGATATGTCAAACTATGTCCTATTTTTTTTCAGACACATATACAACATATTTTAGGAAATTCATATATGTTTAGTATTTAACTGTGATATGTAAATGTGATCTAGAGTTCCAAACTTCAAAGGTTAATATTAAGGACTTAATCCATACAATAATTGCAATATAAAGCAAGTATGTATCTATCCCCCAAATTTAAACATCTTTATTTTTTAAACTCAAATCTGACCAATTTTCACTTTCACTATACTTTGATTTTTCTGATAGTGATTTAATTTCATTAGAAGGGTTACAAATAGTTCTATTATCCTATTCAGAAATCTGCCCCAAAGTATTTATTGGGAATTAAAATACATTAATTAAATAAATGGATTAATTAATTTATTAAATAAATTAAATGGCCCATAATATGTATTGTTCTCTGTTGCGGACAACCTTTTCAATAGGGGCAAAATGAGATGGCTGCGAAAAAGTGTTTGTTATTTAATGCTTGTATATTTTTTTTTTCTGAGAAGATGTAGGGATTTGAAGGTGTAAAAAGGTCTTTTAAAAGTCTTTTTTCCTTGAATGAATAAAAAAATGGATTATGAATTATTTAATATTAAAACTGTACAGAAAATTGTTATGCAAAGTGTTCATATGTTAGCCAGCTTTTAGCTCCCCATTGTATAAAAATTACAATGAGGAGGAAAATTACTTATAAAGTGGAAGATTGGAAGATGATTTACAACAGCATATTATTTCAATTCCTGTATAGAGGTCCAAGGTATATAGTGGAACTCTCAAACACAAGGGCATTTCCTACTCTACTCACTATTGCACTACTCTACTCACAATTGCATTTCCTATTCTAGGAGTGACTGAAATTTTCAAAAAAGAAGGAAATCCATTTGCTCATCGGTTTGCTTCTCTTGATTTTTGATCTAGAGGTTAGAGCCTTTCTTTCATTAACCCTCAAAGAATTGGGGCAGATAGCCATTGACAGCAGTATGGATGTATTCATGTATGGCAAATTCTTCAAGTGTTATGGCCCTGCCAGGAGGCACGTCTTCAGATGAGGAGAATGGGAGAAAGTGGAAGCCAAAGTATCAAGTGGCAGTGTCCTGTTGCTGGAAATTCCAGAATATTGGAGCCAGTGATCCTGCTCTGGTTTGACAGACCCAGCAAGTTCACAAGACCCCTTGACTGCACCTACTGACAGTAAGTCAAACTCAGAAGTTCAGTCACTTAGTCCTAGGCAGAGACATTTAAATGAAGGTCCAGGATCAGACAGCTGAAATTTGCAGATCTAAGAGGCTAGCCAAAAGGCATGCAAGGTTAACAGGAGACCAGACACTGCAGCTACTGTTTGATGAATCTCAACTGTGCACTCAAGGGACACTCAGTGTGGCTTATTTATTGTGTTCATTCCCTCTGGACAGTACTCAGAGCAAATTATATAAAATTTAGCTTTCTTCTGACACTAGCATGCTTTGCCATGTTTCAGATCTTGCATCTCATCTCACTTCATCTCTTGCTCCTCCTTTGGATTTGCCACTTGACTTATAGTTTACCTGTCTTGATCTAGACTCTGCCTACTGAACAAGTAAAATTGATCCTCTTTTGAAAGGCTGTTTTATTTCAGCTAGCTGTGATACAATCTGAGCTTGCTTATCTCTGGCCTGTGGCAGATTTATAATCTCCTAATTTAGTTCTTGGCAGACAGCCATGCCGGCATAGAAAAGCAAGTTTTCCAAAATTCCCATTTTTTCCCACCTCCCTTTTGAAAACTCTTTCTATTTTTTCCATTGCTACAAAATTTCTGGCAATTTTACATCTCTGTAAGAAGCATTTTTAGAATAGTCTGTTTCAGATGTCAAAATAACTTTTACAGATTTGGATAGTTGGGGTGGAGAGTACCAGTCAACCCTAATTAAGTCTTCTATATAAAATAATCCAGAGATGAAAACATTAATTGCATCTAATGTTTTAAACAGTGATATTTGCACAGCTGTGAAATACTTAGAGAGATGATAAAGAACATGTAAACTATCGAATTAAAGGTCAGCATTCTTTTTCCAACAGCAGCCAATCAACTTCAGAATCTGGTTTTGTGATAATAATCTCAAAGTCTATTATCTTGGAAAATAGAGATTTTGTTTAAACTATTATTTAACTAATAGTAAGTGACGCACCAACTGAAAGAGAAAATAATTCTTCCCTCTGCAGCCTTTCAGTTAAAGTAGTAATAATGATGGGCCTGGAGAAAGCTACCTCTGAGACCAAATAATGTGTTTTTTACCTTGTCCTATAAGCTGACAGATCTGAAATTCCAAATTATGCTTCAGGAAATTTCTATCACATTCTCTTTGTTATTCCAAACTCTCTATAAAGAAACTTTCCCCTCAAACAGAAAGGCATTTATATTTGCAAGGTTCAGTGTCCTACCTCTGAGCCTGGTGGAGGAGCAACTCAACAACAGGCCCTATTCAGATTGCCACTGCCCATGCTTAGATACACCCACTCTGAAACAATAGCCCACATCTTGTTGCTTTGCTCATTCTATCAGGACTGGCAATCTACCCTGCTTGCTAGGTCCAAAAGTATACAGTCCAAGTCCAGAATTGTATAGTTTTTACTACTAGATATTTCCACATAAACAGTTGGAGGAGTTTTAGGATAATTGGTGACCATGGAAGTTCTTGGCAAATTATGCATAGGAATGAAAAGAAAATCTAGTGAATTAGAGAGTGTCTCAACAAATTTGAATATGTCTCATTCAAAATAACTAATTTTAGTATATATTACACATATACTAACATTTTCCAGTTATTATTAGAGATATCTCAGCACAACAGAAATACTTTATAGTTCTGTGAAAACTATTTTATTGCTATGATTATTTATTCTACTAGTAAAACCATGACTGTGTTCCTTAAATGAATTTGTGCTGCCATTTAACAATCCATAATCTGGTAAATCTATTACATAAGCCAAATAAACCTTAATCAAGAGGCAAGTTTGCATAACAGATAAACCATGGGGTAAATATTGTGGATCAGGTGATTTCAAGAGTTTCCTAGCAAGCAACAACTTGAGCAAGTTGTTCCTCAAGTCCAATTTATATATTATCTTCGGTCAGAGCAAGCAACCTTTTCATAGCCACTGCATACATTTTTAAATCAATTATTTTGGTCTCAGGGGAGGGGCAGGCTTTGGAGACAGAAATGTTCAACTTGTTTTTTGGTAGCTGGGTTGAAATGGATGCTATAAGTATCAAGGAAGTTAAACACATGCATTTTTACCTTGGTTTTAGTGAGCAAGTGCTAAAAATCCTGCTGTGAAAATAGTCTCCCTGGAGAAAGAGAGAAAGAGGTGTCCAGAGAGTTCAGAGTAGAACTGCAGCTGCAGCATGGCTATTGCCCATGCTGTTACTGGCAGAGAGGCGATCGGCAACAGCTGAGGCCTCAAACAGCTGTTTTGGGAGCTAGATGTGCTGATGGCCCTTGTAGCCATCAGGCTTACAAGGCTCTTACAAAGCCTTGTAAGAGAGTGGTACAGCCCAACTTGCTGCTCTTCCCATAAAAAGATTTCAGCCACATCCCAGACTTGATGGAGACAATTGGAGGTCAACATGGTAGCCAAGTCTTTCCCCTGCTGGAAGTAAGCTCTTAATAAAAATCCCCAACCATGGGGTTAGACCCTTCTACTTGTGTTTGTATGTATGCATGTATCTTTAAAAACCATCCACATAAGAACTCATGACAGTCTCAGTGTGTGTCTGTGACAGAGAGAGACAATCAGAGAAAGAGAGAGAGGGAGAGAGGTAGTTCTTGTAGACAGATCATAATCTTTAAGTATTAAAGATTACTTTTACTTCATTATCCTGCTTCCCCTTTTTTCTCCCCAAGAACTCATTTCATTGTCAAAGGACAAGTTAAAGGGCTAGGTCTACTAAGAAGGATGGGACAAACCTGTACTGACTCAATGTTCTAAGTCTGCCCTTGTTAAGGTTCCTATTTAAGTTGAGTCATTTTAGACACTTCTGATGTTAGAGCTCTCTACCAGTCCAGTAACAAATTTCCTTCCTGCTTGCTATATCTGACCAATGAAAAACACATCTTCATTAACTAGCTTTGTGCTCTTAAGACTGCTTAAGGCCAAAACCCTTTGTTCTTGGGAGTGCTATCTTGAGGAAAAGCCATGAAGAATCAGCTACAGTCAGCAAGTCCAATCATTAGTTGAGTCCTTATGATCTTTGATTTTATTGAAAATTTTTCCCAAGACTGAATGTTTATTTTTCACATCTGCACATTTTTAAAAAGATAGTGAAATCCTACCGTATCTTCAGTTTTGTGGTTATTATTCAGCAAATCTGGAAGGAAATCTTCATTAAGACTCTCTCTCCTTATTAAGGTAAATTCACGTAGGAAAACAGCCCCCTGACTTTGGTCGGCACCAATCTATAAAGGAATAATAGAAAAGTAATTCAGAAAACTATGCTCCATCCATCCATCCATCCATCCTTCCTATTACAATCAAAAGATTCTTGGCAGCCCACAATCATATAAAATTATGTGAAAATGTTATGATTTTTAGTATCATCATATATTTAGTATGAACATCATATATTTAATATTAATATATTGGTTGGAATTATGACAGAGAGTGGACTTCCGCTGAGGATTCATGGCAATGTCTCCGAGGGAGCGGAGATGGCATTGTGGTGAGACTGGAGGCCAGATGGTGTTTTCTGGCCAGCCAAGCTTCTCTGGATAAAGGAGATATCGTGAGATCGCCCACTTGCACTCTGGACAGCTGCTCCTCATGAATAAACTACAGAAACCAAGGTTTCTACAATTGGCTCATGAGCCGAACTGCTAAGAGTCGAGGGATTTCCACCAAGCTCACAATGTAGCCTTATGGATGCAAAGTTCTGCTAAGCCTCATTTCTCAATCACTTTTGGAAATTGCTTATTAACTGCTTTTCAACTATTAAGAACCTTTCAATTGACAAGTTTTATAAGGTGAGTTTCCTTTAATCCTTAACGAAAGAAATTTTAAAGATAAGTTTAAGGACATTTAAAAAAAACAAATTTTTTTTGGAATAAACAACAAAAGGGCGATTAGAACATTGATTTTGGAAAGTTATAAATAGACTAGGGGTCCAGAGGGATTTGAAATAAGAATTTGAAATTAATCATAAGAATCCTTTCCATGGGAAAATGCTGTGATTTTGAATTCTTAAAAGAAAACATGATAGGATGGGAATTTGAATGTTGGACACTAGAGGGAACCAGAAGCAACTAAAGATTTAGTTAACTAAAGATATAGCAACTAAAAGCAACTAAAAAAAAACCTGGAAAGCCAGTTTGGTCTAGTGGTTAAGGCACCAAGCCAGAGACCAGGAGACTGAGTTCTAGTCCCACCTTAGGCATGAACACTGGCTGGGTGTCTTTGGGCCAATCACCCTCACCTCACAAGGTTGTTGTTGTGGGGAAAATAATAAAAGCAGGATAAAAAAAAAACTAAAAAAAAATTATAATTAAAGGAGAAAAACATGTAAATTTGAATAACACAGAATGGAGCTAAATATTTTAACACTGGACATATTCAAGGATATTTGTGGGCAATAGATCCAGAAGTTAATTTTAAAAATGTCTGTCATTATAGATAGACTGCTTTTAAAGATGTTATGGAAGAGGAACAAGTTTTACCAGACAAGACTGAGACTGATCTGAAAGTGGATTTAAAAATGACAAGCTACAAGAATGTTGTGGAAAAAGATGTTACACTGGATATACAAATGAAACTGGCTGATGTCTTAATAATTAAAAGGGATATACAAATGGCAAACCAAAAGAGTGACTTAGATAACTTTCTTATATTGGATTTACAAAAGAGTTCTGTTAAAGTTCTGAAGGACTTTGTGAAAAGGGACAAAATAAAAATGAAAAGAAAACAAGCTCTAGGACATTATTTGAAGGGATTAAAGATCAAGATTGTTAAAAGTAAAAGGAAGGAATATAAAATGGGTTTATCTGATCAAGGTTAAAATAGATATATTGTTATCTCCGGTAACCCTTAATGGACTTTTGCTGACCAGGACTGAATGACATGGTTGTAACAAACTGTTTATAGATAAGATATGAGGTATGGGATGGAGAGATCATTTGTTGTATTTTAAGAGAACGTGATAAGCTGTCAAAATGGTTTATGCTTGTGACAAAGGGGGAAATCATTTATATTTCTTTTCTATTTCTTTGCTACAATTTTATTTTTTCTTCCTTTTTTAGTTTTCTATCTATATTTTTTGTTTCTGCACTTTCTATTTTTTCTTTTTTTCTTTTCTTTTTTGTAGTTTGTATTAGTTTTTATCTGTTCAACTATAATATTTAATAAAATTATTATAAACAGACAAAAAAAGGAATTACGACAAAGCAATTAGATGAAAATGACATTTGTAAGGAAGAATAAATGTTGTATGTCAGTTGTACATTCATATGTACCTACGTTATATTTCTGATTAATCATGTTGTATATCTCATTCAGCATCACTCAGCTCAAATATTCATACTCAGAGGCCTACTGAAATCTGTTGATTTCAAAGGCACCAAAAAAAAGTGTTAGTAATGCTATACATTTGAAAATAATATTAGATAAGTATTCTTCAAAATTTGGGCTTATAATTCACACACACACACACAAAAAGCTTGCTGCTGCACCTATCATTCACATTCTTCTTCCAAATCTGATAGCTAAATTAACAAAAAATATGCCTGGCAGAAAAGCTTAATGTTTTAGCTGAACTTAAATGCTGGCTTCTCAATCCTTTAGAAAGCCGGCTTTAATATCCAGGAGTTAGGGTTTAGCCACAGTTCTAAGCTTTTCTACCCTGGTAAGTTCCTGATTAATTAACCAGACAAAATTTATCCATTATTGCTTATAGCAAAACCAGGCTGAAGGGAAGCAGCAATAAGCCAGGATTCTGAATAAGCCATATATATTTTATTTATTTATCATATTTATATAGCCGCCCATCTCACACAAAGTAAAAATATTCCACAAACACTGTGGGAAAAAACTTGTCATAGCATAAAATATTATTTTATTTTTAAAATAGGAAATTTGACATTTACTGAAGAACTCTAGCTTTATTGAATTTTTTTCCCATAAATACAGTGAATCAAAAGAAGCATGAGTAGGAGTAAAAAATGATTCCAGTGCTGTCCACCTAGTGATAGATAGACAGGTAGATATAGATATAGATATAGATATAGATATAGATCACACACAAACGTATACACACACACACATATATACACATACACATACACACATGCATGCACACACACACATATAAGTTGTTATGGTGAAATATAACAGGAAGAAAAATAATACAACATTAATATACAATTAAAAAGTATATATAATAGTGGTTAAAATAAATTAAAACTTAAGAAAAAATGTCAAATCACAATTACAGGTACAAAAGTACCTTCACCCATATTTCATTATAAAAATTGCCTTTTTTAGCCAATTCAATAACTACATTTTTTGTATCAAAAGAATGCATGCTTTAATCTATCAAAATCTTTAAAAATATACAAGATAGTAAATATCCTATTTATTAGCTACTATTTACTAGTAACTTATATTATATAAATAATGCTAAAATGTGATGCTGAAAAAAAATTCAGTTGGTATCTTGACTGTCCAACACAGCAAGTAGCCAGAATAAAGTTATTTTATCTAGTATGTACTTCCTTAGTTGTTTTATTGCAGTGGAGAAAATAAACCTAGCAAACAAAATGGAGGTTGCACCCCTTTCCTCTCTGCCTTTTAGATATGACGGGGGTCAAACCCAGTTCACCTCTTTGCCAATCTCTTCAGATCCAAAGTGACCCTCCCTGTCCCAGACAAAGCCCCCCTGCAATCCCAAAGAAGAGAAGCCTCTTCACCAGCTCACAGTAAAGCCCAAGGGCAGGCCTTATAAAGAAATTGCAGCATAGAGACACCCCAACCTTCCATCCTCTATCAGCCAATGACCTCAACATTCCATCTCCTTTGACAATGGACTTCCTCAGCTCAGCTGCCCTCCTGAAAGGCCCATTTTGCCTAGCAATTGAACTCAACCCAGGTACACTGACAAGGACCTGTCTAGCTTCCCCAGACTGACCAGCCAATCAGATCCCTAGGATTTCCCACCTTATAGCCTTCAACTTCTATAAAAATTCTTTGCTTTCCCATTATTCAGGGTCCCTCTTTCTTGTAAAGCAGGCACCCAACGATCATTGCAATAAACATGGTTCTTCTCAGTGTTGTGCTGAATCCACAACAATATAGACTACAACACTATTATGGAAATGCTTAATCTGTCTAAATATACAATATATGTGTGCATGTGTGTCTATCTTTTTCAATTATAAAACAAGAATCATCTTTCACTAACAATTATATGGTATTTTAGTATAAAGATCTTTTCACATAAAAAATGAGCAGTGATGTATTGGATAGATGCTACAATTTTAGCAAGAAGCTTGGAGAGAAATCAACTAAGGACAAAAGGAGAAGGGTGGAGAAAGAAATAATAATAAAAGGGTGGATGGAAAATCCAAGCTCTCCCAGCACAGTGCAAACTATTTTTTTTTTCTTGTACAGTAATAAATTGGAAAGAGTTTATCCCTGTGAAAGGGTTGAAGTGATGTAGGGTGGGGAGCTGTTCAGCTTTTACAGTGCATTTAATAGTTTTGCTGTAAAATTAAATATTAAAATCATACTATTGCTATAAGATAAACATGATTTAAGAGTGTGGTTTATTTAAAAATTTCAGATTCAGAGATTTAGCACTATATGGTTAATAATTAGGTACACACCCAACTGAATTACTTATGATTCAAAATGTTATAGCAAAAATTAATACAGTATTAATCAGGTGAGAATTAGAAACTATCTCAAAATAAATGGGGAAGTGCCCCAGAAAACTTCCAGCTGGAAAAATCCTGGATATTGTTTGTGCTACAAAAAAAGAGCTAATGCCAGTGGAAATTCTGTCTAATAAGAAAGGCAAAAAGAGGCTTGGAAGCTCAGCTTTATTTGCATAAAAATGTATTTTCTGTGAATAAAACTCTGATTGCAACTTAAGAAGTTATTTGTACAACTCCTACACAGTACACCATAGAGATAAAAACAAGTGGAATACATTATTAGTTACAGCGTAAGTCAAATTTTGTGATATAATATGATGCAAGTTATTACTTTTCAATAAGCTGGGTTCTTAGCTGAAAGTTAGCTTCACTATCCTACTATTGAATAGTTTGCCAATTTTTCTTGAAAATAATACTCTTTCACTAGGTGACTCAGATTCTGTAATAACAGACAGCTTTTGCATATCATAGTACCTACATACATACCCAAAAGGTTATTCCTTTTAGAGGTAAGTAGGATGGAAAGCAGAGAAAATAAATAAGAAATAATAAGCCAAATAAATTAAGACTTGAGATGGCAAAAACAACAAGATGTATAGCTAAACCTAGTTTCCACCAACACTATTCATTTTACCTCTTCAGATCTTTCTGGCATTGCAAACCATCCTATTCCAAAGTTTGAACAGAATTTTAATTATGGTGGCAAGAATCTTTCCAAAACAGCCAGGAAGCTATTTTTCTGAGCCAAGTCTTTCTAATAAATGCTTAGCCACTTCAATAGTTAGGTGGCCTTGTAAATCACTACTGAAAACACTGGTTACAAATATTCCCCCCATACAGCGATCAAGTTCATTACAAAACAACAATGACAACAACAATCAAAAACCTGGTTTCATTTGAGGCAGTCCAAAATTAGTTGGGCAGTCCTCATCCAAGATTAATAGGTTATTGTGCTCTTCGGAAATGCCATTAAAGAACACCATCTTCAGATTAGCATGTTTCCACCTGTTGTTTCCTGAAGCAGCTAGTCCATCCACTTAATCCAATTCTACCTCAGTAATTTTTTATTTAATTTTATTAAACTTCATTATAATTACAATTTCTTTAGAACAAAAAAAAAAACCCTCAGTAGTTTGTTGGATTATAAATGAATAGCAATATAACTATATAACTATTATATAAACATTATATAGTTAAAGAAAAATCCTAACCTGTTGTACAAAAACTGCTGTAAAATTAAGAGAAAAATAAAATAAAAAATTGTATACTGAATTATCTAGAGAAAAAAGAGAGATAAAATTCTAAGAAATAGGAAAAATAATTAAAAACCACCATAAACAACTAAACGAAAGTAAAAGAAAAAATTACACCTAAATTGTATGTCTATATATCTAGATATACAGGTAGTCCCAGTTTAAGAACAAGTTCCATTCCCAAGATCTGTCCGTAAGCCAAATTTGTATGTAAGCCGGAACAGTATTATTGTATCATACTGCATAAGTAGTATTGTACAATGAACTCAAACCATTATGTATTTAACTCTAATCATTTAACTCGAATTTTGCTACAATAGGCTACATTCTTAACTATGGGACATCTTTAAACCAAGCGTTCTTAATCTGAGGACTACCTGTAAATGTAAATATAGATACAGCAGAAATAGATACAGAATGCATGTACATATATCCTAAACTATTAAAATTATATAACTTTCTTTAATTCTTTCTCAGTCTTGTGATTTAATTGTTAAACAAGGAATCGAGCCTAGACCTTACAATCTTGCATCTCCTTCAGGAAAGCTAATTCAAAAGTTTAAAAATTTAATTAAACTAACATTTAGAATCTGGGATACAAAATTTGTTCCAAGAGTACATGATCCTTCAGGAAAGCAGTGAAGATTTGGGTTTTCCCCCAGGCACTGGGGTGAAGATGTTGATGAAGCTAGCATGGGGTAGTTGGTGCAGGAATAAATTTTATTAGGGCCTCAACATTGTTTATTGTTTTAAATGGTCAGTTTAGTGTACTGTATTTTTATTTTGTTTGATGCCCAGCGTTCCCTCTGGTAGATGGGCAGCTATATAAGTTTAATAGCATAAATCTATCAACCAATCAATCAATCACCTATTTTTACCACAGTTCAAGTGCAATATATCTAAAGCTCTTCATGATTGAATGATTCCATATTCAGTAAAAACAATTTAATGAAACATTAACATATTTAATCCTTAACTGCCTTCAAAGAACCTGATTCACTTGAGCAATTTTCTATCCCATTCCTGATTTCTTTAGGAACAATACCAAGAGATGTCGACCAAAACAAGCAGGGTAAATTTTGTAATCAAATGCTTGTAATTAAAAGAGAGGCATTTGTGCATATGATAAATTGATTCAAGATTTGTACTGTCACAGAAGGAAAGGAATTAAAAGTAAGTGTGAAATGACATTAATGAGTGCTATTTCCTTATTATAATGTTCCAATTTCTTCTGACTGACTGAGTAAAAGTACCCTGTTAACTGGATCACAAGCCTCTTACACAACAAAGTTACTTGGACAAGGAATGACTTCCTGTGAGTGCTCCAGATGTGTCCGCATTGCTTCTTGTTGCCAAGAACACTTGCTGATTAGTACTGCTTTGTTGCTTCAAGCAAGGGTGGGCTTATTTTCATAAAAGAGGAGCTGGGAGGGAGAGAAAAACATAATAGGATGCGGAAAAGAAACAAGTGAGAAGGAAGGTCATAGGAGAATGACATAAGTAAAACAGAGACAAAAGTTATTTGCTAGATCTAATAGATGCACTGAACAATTAATCAAGCAGCAATATTAAAACAAAAAGAAGCATTTCTTATTCAATGAATAGCTTTAGTCACCAGAAATACCCAATTAAAAAAAATTAAAAGAATTACACTAAATTATATGTATTTTTTTCTCATCCACAGCATTTGTCATTTCATATTTCCACCAAGCATCCTTTTTCACACTTTGCATTAGCATTACTGTGCATATTTCTATGGCACTTTGCAAGTTAATGCTTTTCACTCAAACATCTTTCACTTTCCTTGTATCTATTTCCCATTCATTCTGTTGGGAAATTTATATATCTTCTAATACTTTTTCACACAGGACTCATACTTTTTCTTCCTATAGACATTCTACTTCCAGTCCACTGTCTTTCTCTTCTCTTCTCTTCTCTTCTCTTCTCTTCTCTTCTCTTCTCTTCTCTTCTCTTCTCTTCTCTTCTCTTCTCTTCTCTTCTCCTTTTTTCCTTTCCTTTCCTTTTCTTTTCTTTTCTTTTCTTCCATATCCATTTTTTTCCAAGTTCCATTTTTGGCATTAGCAAAAAATGGCCTATCCGGCATTCAGAATCAGAACCTCTCACCACCCTTCATTACTTCACTGCATCTTTCATCATAGACAATCAATTCAATTATGTTTTTGGATTGATTCCTTTTCCAGGTATACAGATCAATATATTTAAGCTTAAACCATGTTTTCAAAACGAACAGTCCTTTTCTAAGCAGATGCTCACCAAGGTATCTGATTCATTCTTGGGTTTCCAAATGTCACAAGTACTTTGTCGTGTTTTCTTGTCTTGATCCCACCCGTTCACTCACTCATTCAAAATACTACACTATTTCTCCCAAAGCTCATTCCTGCTTTTTCCATTATCGCAGTTCACTTGAATTAAGATGGCATCAGTTCATATTTTCTGACATATATTTTAGCTTTTTCATTTACAAATAAAACTAAATTTTCATGTCCCTGCATGTATTCCCAATTTCATTCTGTAAGATCAGGCCATTTTCATTCCCTTCAATTACATTCTCCTCTTTGCCTTAGTTTCACAGACATTCAACCTATTTTTCTCTCTTTATTTCCTTCATTAATTCACAATCTTTACTATTTACTCCTTATACATTCCAAGTAACAAATTTTCATATCCCACAGTCTTCACAAGATGGGCCAACAGATATTGACCTCTGCTGCCCATCATGCTTTTTAGTAATATAAAGAAGGTACAGCCTACATTATTGGATTTAGCTGCACCTGTGACACACAGATCATTCCCTGCTAACAGTAAGGAGAGTACCTGTCAGTTTTGGAGCATTTGGCCAATATCTCACATGTGCAAACAACCCCCAGATTTAGCCCAAACATGCTCACATATTATACTGTAAAAACTGAGATCTCTGTCCTAGAGGCTACCTTGCAAGCCAACATAATGATGCCTACAACCCATGGGTACTACATGAAGGAGGATTATATTATGTCCTGAATATACTCAGACATAATCAATGTAATAGCTGCAAGTCAGATTTTACTCACACAATTCTTATATAGTATATTTCTCACAACAAAATAGTCTTTCCTAGCCTTTACAGACTAAATTTTCTACTATTTGAGGGAAATGAGGGGTAACTAAAAGGGGATTCAATAACATTTCATTTCTGTGACTGAAATCTACTTTCAGGTTCACTCACCAACTTACGGGCCATCATTCCCATGAAGATGCAATGAAGAACTGACTACTAGCTTTTTGACAAGATGGCAGAATATATACATATTTTTTTAAAAAAGGAAAAAGTGAGGGACAATTTCACTGCTGAGAATATTTCCAGTTATCATAATGCAGCATCATTCTCATGGCCTAGAAAAGTGAAAGTATTAAGTCAACATTAATCCTGCATTTGAATGTAGCTAATACAGCATCCATTTGTGACAAGGCATCCAAAGAATTTCAGGCTGATTAGTTGAAAGGCTGCTTGTCAAGCACATAGAAAGGCAAATCTTGCTTAAGATGCAGCAGCATAGGTAATAGATAAATAAGTCTTGTCTCATTAAATGTGAATGTTAATATTGGAGTTCTTATGAGGAGTATCAAATTGCTTTCAACAAAATGTTTTGCCAAAGATTCTTGAACAAACCTGACAAGTTATAGACAAAAGTAATTTAGTTAAAGAACTGGTTAAAGAACAAAATATAATAACTGGTTAAACAGCAATCAAAGAATAGGACTAAATGAACAGTTGTCAGAGTAGAAATCATAAAACATAGTATCTCCCAAAGATGTGTATTTGAACCAGTTGTTTTTATTATATATTATCTGCAGTTAGAGATGAGTAATGAGATGGCCAAGTGTGCTGATGACACCAAATGATTTAGGATTACAACAAAAAGATACAGCAAAAAGCTCCAGATTATTCTAAGTTTGTGAAATAGGCATTAAAATGGCAAATACAGTGATTCTGTGAAGCAAAAAATCTTAACTTGTATTATGCTAACGAGGTCTGAACTGGCAGAGAATGACTAGGAAAAGTATATCGGGTCTTGGGGAAAGAGGAAAATTCTATGCTGGGGTTTATAAGGAAAAGAGGTGCAAATATTAATCTGTCGGTGCCATAAATCAAAAATATTTTATGTTGTATTTCAAAGGTGTGACAATCCTTGGAATAATAGATATACTTCTAGTCATGGCATTTCAAAAATAACAGAGTAGGCAAAGATGTGAAAGGAAGGTTGCAATATTTGTGACTTTTTAGCTTAAAACAATGACTAAGAATGTAACAGAAGTAGATAAAACACATATATTTGGAGAGAATGTGAATGAGGATACTTTCTTTTTATGTCAGCTGACCAATATCTAGACTCATCAAACAAAGCTATGGGGAAGTATTTCTTCACACAGCACATAATTAAACTATAAAATTTGTTATCAGAAGAAAATAATAACCCAAGTATAAATAGCAGTAGAAGGGGCGATAGAAATTAATGAAAGATAAGTTATAAAAGGTACCTTATGGCTATATATTTTCTCCAGTATTTACAGGCATTGGGATTTTCAATACCAGTTGCTGGGAAACATGAGTGAATGCGTGGTACTGCATTTATGTGTGATTAGGGCTTTACATAGAAATCTGGATCTCCATCATGGGAACAGAATGTCTGATTCAGAAAAGTTCTTATATTCTCATAGCAAAACAATATCAAGCTGGTACATTTTCCATTCTTGATAATCTTGAATTATCTGAAAAAATCTTGACAAAATATCCTTTTGGTGAAGGAAAATTGCAAAGGTTAAAAATCTGCTGCAAATACAGACAAGGGAGACATATTTTAAGCCTTATGTTACAGTGTTGATACTTTCCCATCTAATGAGTAATGTCAAATTAGTTTTAATTTCCATGAAAATTAATGTGCTTTTCCCCAAAATATTAATTAAATATAATTAATTGAATTAATTTCCTGTATTTACAATCAGAAAGGAATAATTTAAGTAAAAAAAGACCTATATCAACTACATATTATTATTCTAAACACTCTTATTTTCAAATACAATGAATGTGAAGGACTGCGCATCAATCTCATTTGACTTTATTCAGAAATACATTCCACTGAATAGTATTTACTTCCAGAGAAAAAGGCAGAGGATTACAAGCTTACTCTAGTTTATAGTTCCAATTATTATAGGTGTTGATTTGGACTCAAATCCAAATCAACACCTATAATATAATCATATTATATATTTAAGTCTATAATCATGTTTAAAATTACCAGTATAGAGCAAGAGGCTTTATGATGTACATGTCTTATCATGGCAACCCCGCATATAATGAAAAAAGAAGTCTTAGGCCCAGTAACATAGGAAATAATGTAAATTATGTCATATAACACATTAATCATATTTCTTTTGCAGCTTGGCTTTTCAGAACGTCTGTTATATTGGCTAAAGAGACTTGTAGACAATAGCTTGACATTTAGAATTATTACATTCAGTTGGCTGTGGACTGACTGTCAAAGTTTCTTGCTCAGCTTGTCCCAATACACAAAGATTCTCCAGCACGTACCCTAGACTTTTTTTAAAAGAAAAGGGAATTTTACTACTAGGCAGTCTGAAGGCAATCTCTGTTACACAAGCCCCATAGATTTGTAATCCAAACAGTAATACATTACAAAAGGCAATGCTTTATTCCGCTAAAAAGTTCTCACCAGATATTTCTAGATGCCCTTGAAATATGTTTAGTCTTTCTTGCCCCTACCAACCTTTCTTTCTACTAAAACTGAATTCACAACTCCCCTTTAGAGCAGGGGCCTGATTCTTTTTCTGTGACCTGTGAAGGAAACGGTGTTTTGTGCTAATTACTTTCAGTCCTTAAACAGCCACAATAGTTAAGTCTGGCTAATGTATTCATTGAAATAAATTATTTAAGCTTCATTTCAGCCTCTCTTTGCTTAAGGAAGAAAAGTGACATAAAGTGATTTGCATTCAAGAATTACAGCATGAAGTGCCCCTTCAGACAAAGGGACCAGCAGCTTAACAACTGAGGCAGACATTAGCAGTGATGGGGATGTTATTTGTAAAGCATGCACACGCCTACACTTGACCTACAGTGTTCCAACAACAGAGAAAGCCAATATGGCCCTAGCAAATGGAGTGGCAAAAAGAAAAAAAAGGGAGAAAGTACAAAACAATGTGTTTCTGCTGCCAAGCAACCTTGGCTGAAAAAAATATGGGCAGCAGACTGTGGGAACGAAAGATTAACTCATATAGGAGCAAATAAATCAGGGCTTTATATCTATTTTAAAACACTGTTGATTAGAACAGGACTGCTTGTGTCTCACTGATGGCCAACAGAGACAAAAGATAGAAGAAGACCTCTGTAGGCTTACGCAAACTATGTTTTAAAACATTTACCTGTTTCAAGATTCAACAATACTGCATCAGATTTCATGCAAAAGCAAAATTGAATCCAAATTTGGAAACGGCCTAAGGCAAGCTTTGTGAATTTTCATAACTTTTCAGAAAGACAGAAATTCTCAATAAAACAAACAAATCGCACAATTTGCACAATTTTTCATTTTTCATTAACTGTTATAAAACACACTCACTTTGATTTACTGGGGGTTTTTTTAACGAAAGCAATATAAAGTAGAAAGCTCTTTTCATCTGAATTAATGAATTTAATACTGTCTCTATTCAGTTTCCTCCTCACCTATGTGACTGTTTTTCCAAGGTTGTTATTGTGAGCAATAACAGACCAATATAGCCCATTGAAACTTTCAGCAAAGTTTTATCAAGCAATAAATGCATACACGCAAATCAAAGGTAGTTAAGGGAAAGCTATTTTATCTCATGATATAAGTATCTCAGAGCACAGCCAGGTTGATTTTTGTTTCTCCAGCATCAGTGAATCAATGTGATATTCATGCAGATTATAGCTTACTCAGTAGAGCTATCTCTTAAGAATGGGAGTGGGCTTTTCATACTATAGAGGATTAACAATTTATTAAGAAACACTTGTCACAGTTGAATAAAGCAAGAGGTTATAGTGGCTTTGTAATTCTAGCAGATAGTCAAGATATTCATTCATTTTTTAAAATCACCTAATTTCTATCCAGCCCAGTCAGGACACCCTGGTTGGCTTATAATATTGTAGGAAATAAAAGAATAAATTCTTAAACAATTAAATTAAAATTATGTCATTAATTAAAATATCTAAAACTAGAAGAAAGCCAGCCAGCCAAAACATTAAATTTCAAAGGTGCAGTCAAACAATATGGTCTTTGTTTTCCTAGGGCCGTCCAAACCTCAGAAAGGGTAGATATTCCATAAGACCAGGACAATAGCAGAAAAGGTCTGCTTCCTCACTCCCATCCTTCTCTCTTCCTGAGGAGCAAAAATGCAGAACATCCTTTCGTATTTGACTGCATGGGATGGGCAGATTCTACTTAGAGGAGGCAGTTTAGAAGGCAGCCAGATGCAAGCCATTGGACTCAGAAACAAATAGGTAGCTAATGTAGCATCTACAACACTAATGTAATTTTACTAAGGTGACTCTCACCCATTAGCAATCCCGTTACTGCATTCTGCACTGGCTGAAGTTTTCAAGCCATTTCAAAAAGCAGCTCCAAATAGGCCATGTTGCAGCAATCCAGTCTGAAGACAGTGGGGGCAAGAAGTACTGTTGCCAGGATTCTTTGCTCTAAAAAAATGGATGCAACTGACTCACATTTATAATGGTTTAAAAATGTATTTTATGGCTTTGGTAATTTCAGTGGACTTCTCATTATCTATTCAGGAAATCTCTGTTATAATATGATTTGGATAATTGTGGTATCTTATTTGGTTGGGAAGGGGCAATTTAGGAAACACACTTACACAATCTTCATTGAGTGTATGGAACTAATTCTGCCATCTAAGCCACTGAAATAAGTGTTTTCTTTTTTTACCCAAAGGAAAAACTTTTAATGACATCCATAATCAGCACTTCCCTTCTAGTTCCATATTAAAAGGAAATGTGGATGATTAAAAAAATCATTAAATCCATATTTGTGTGAGAAAAGTCTTGATACCTACTTTGTGGGGCTTTTTCCCATGCTTGATTGTATGTTTGTTTTTTTTTCCCTCCAAAGATTTATTTGAAGGGATGGGATTTTTAATGTTTCCTGCCAATGGTAAAACTGGTTTTAATAAGTGTTGCATCTTTATTTCTTTATTCGAAATTTTATGTAGCATGTACATAAGGTATTTTTTTTAATGATGTTGGAAGTTTTCCTTTTTATCTCTCCAATTTTGCTATGCTATAATCATTGGCACATGTGTAATTAATTTAAAAAGTTAAGTCACAGGCTTGCCATTGAAATTTTTTATGAGATCCTTATGTAGAGTTTCTGTGCAATGCAGACAGACAGTCAGACATGAAAATATTGTAAAGAGGATCCTGCATTTTAGCAAGCAAAGAAGGGGACAAAAATTCATCTAGTGTAAACCAATTAACATCAAATATTAAAGTTATATCCTTAAAATACAACTTTAGGAGTGCTTAAAAATTCAATGTAAGATTTTTTCTGCAAATTAAATATAAGGGTATGCCCTGAAATAATAATTTAAATCCCAGTTATTTCAATGGAACTATTTTGATTCCACTGCCCCCCAAAGGTTACAAATATTTAATTGAATTGCTTCCACAATGTTTCTGTACAATTTTTAATTATTCTTTTAATATTTTCATAGCTATAATTATGCAACTTGTTATAATTTATTTTTATGGGCTAAGTAATTCTAAATCACTTTCTCAAGAATCTTGTACTATTTTTATAAGGTAGTTTTTTATAATAATTAAATATTGAACATTATACTATCATTCTACAGTTTCAAGCTATTAATTTTATGTTAATACAAATTGTTACCTTTCAATTGTTAAATAATACTTTGAACCTAGGCCATACAGAATTATATTGTCTGATCTTCCGTCCTCTTCAACACAAAGCCAGTTCAAAGCTAAGTTGACAAATTTCATTAAGCCAACTTTTAGAGGCTGATACACAAGCATCCTTCTAGAAATACATAATCACCTTTTTCACAACACTTCAAGTTCAGTAGATCCAAATTGCTTCAGAAATTAAGCTATGCAGAATTGGGGAATATAATATACGATTTGATATAATATACTTTGATCTTTAACCTTCTCTCAAGGATCTGGTTTACCATGATAATTATACAGTAAAGAATTCTCAATGGATGTGACCACAGAATATGCCTGAAAGTTTCTTCAAATTTACTACTCTCCAGCATAGAAACAGCCAACCTTTTTTAAATATTATTGAGGAGTTCACTAAATCTGAAAAGGACTGTTTTGCTGAAGTGAGTTTTTAAATTATATGGAACATATCTAACTGTTGTTAAAAGCAGGAGCTGTTTATTGGTGAATGCAGGACACCAATTCTCTGTTCCATATTTCTTGTATATTTCCAAATTTATTTTTGTAATATTTTTTAAAAATTAAATTATGATAATGATGAATTGCCAGCTTAGTCTCAATAATAGCCTTTTCAGTACACT
Source organism: Python bivittatus (assembly GCF_059951505.1). NCBI lineage: Eukaryota > Metazoa > Chordata > Lepidosauria > Squamata > Pythonidae > Python > Python bivittatus. Next base: position 49,569,086 of record NW_028277112.1, on the reverse strand, counting down.
CAGTGGGATCAAAATATGAACATAGCAAGTGTTTTAGCTATAGATATAGCCATTCAGCCCTTTGAGGTAAAAAATATATTATTTTTGTAAAATGTGAAACATTTGAAAAATATCATGACTTAACTGATTGATAATAACAATCCCATTTTCAGCCCAAGTTAAAAAAATATTACCAGACTTTTTAAAATAGCAATTACTCCAACTCACAAGGGTGCTGAATAACAACTCTCAAGTTCAGTCCAGGATGGTAATAATCAACATTATTTTCATTCCAATACATTATTTAAGTTAACAAGTATGCTCAACCATATTCCTTAAAATCCAGAAAATTAAAATTACCATCATCTTATGAGAACCATAATTTTAACAGAAAAATGCTGGATTCATCTGTACATATTCATTTTACTAGGTTTCTATGCTGTTATAACTGCATCTGATCCAAGTGGTTTATATTCAGTAATAAAATTAAAACAATATAACAAAACAATAAGAATATATTACCTCCTGCACTGAGAAACAAACCAACAACAAATACATTACTTCCCTTGCAAGAGAGATCAATTTAAAAATATCAGATGCTGAAGGCTCACTGAAATAGCTAGGTTTTAATAGCTTTTTGAAAACAGAGTTGAGGCTGATTGGATTTCAGCGTGAATGCTATACCAGGGAGCAGCAACTCAGATGGCCTTCCCCTTTGGTCCCTGCAGATTACATTTTGTAAGGGCAAAATCTCTTCTAAATTTTATTGAACAGGCAGAAGCCATTGGGAGTAGACGGACCCATAGATATCCAAGACTGAAGCTATGAAGGACTTTAAAGGTTACAACTAGCATCTCAAATTATGCCCCGAAGCCAACTGATAATCAGTGCAACTCTCAAAGCAGCGGTGTTACATGAGCAAACCAAAGGGTGCATTAACTACTCAATAATAGTAATAATTGAAGAAACCCAAAATGTCATCTTTGTGTAACAGCAACTTATCTTCAAATTCAGCTTCACGTATTATTTTGATTTTACAAATTTATCTTATTAGACATGCCAGGAATTCTAACACGAAATCAAAATTAAGGGAAAGAGAGGACTTATTTGATATGTTCTATATATGTTGTATTTTAATTACTGATGACATCATGGCAGTGACCAAAGCAATTAAATAAGAAAATTATTTATTATCCAATTAATAATTATTATCCAAGAGATTAATTGAAATCAATCTTTCTTTTGCCAGCTTCTCCCATCCACTAAATGTGATTTTCTCTGTTCAGTTTTCAGAGAGTTATCCTGATGACAAAGTCCCAAGCAACTTTACATAATTTCTTTCCAACATTCTGGAAATGAATAAAGAGGCAAAATATAGACAGAAACCATGACTAATTCAACTGCAAAAATAGATGAGAGGGAAAACTTTGTTGCATCCAGTATGGTGTAGCATCCGCCCTTCATTTTTTAATCACAAACTGTCAGCCTCAGACTGCAATTAAATACTGAACATGAGGTCAGTGATACCAATTTTAATAAAAGGTGATTAATTTATATCCTCTAATTTTTAAACTGGGGCACTATCCTCTATATATTTAACAAAATACTCACTGTAGTATACATATTTTGTTTTACTTATGTTTAATTTGAACACTTTTAAGTACTGCTTTTTTACTCTGAAAGTAAAAAAAAGAATATACATACATTTCTTTCTTTATGTGATTTATATCCTGCCTTTTGTACAGGAACTCAAGGCAGTGTACATAGTGCTCCCTGCTCCTGCTTTTCCTCACAATAACGGCCCTGTGAGGTAGGTTGGGCTAAGAGAGGTGACTGCCCCAAAGACATCAAGTGAGCCTCCTTGCCTGATGATGAGATTTGGTTTCCCTCTTAGTCCAACACCTGAACCACTACAGTTAAACCATCCCCAGTGACTGTTCTCCCTTTCCTGCTCTCTTTAGTTCCTCACCAATCCATGGAGTCCCAGGAAAAAGTTAAGCCCAGGTCAGCCTCTATGTCAGTGCAGCAATCCTTTTTTAGACTGTCCCTCTGTACATGAGCATAGTCCATGCTTGGACTATTTTTTGACTCTGGTTTCAGTGGAAACATCCACTCTATCCCATTTTGCCTGATGCATATTTTGTCAATCCCCTCTTTTCTTTTTCTGAAAGTTATGTCCCCTACTTCAAGAAATATACTACAGATTAGCCCTTGATAGGGTAGCAATTATGGCCTTGGAAAAGATATTCAGATGCTGTGATGTGTTTATGCCCACAAATATCAAAACTGAACAGGCCCAGTGACACTCCATGGAAGCAAAAGTTGGATCCTGAAGAAACAGGATAGAAAGAAGCAGGATAGAAAACCTATTGACTCCCTTTGAAATTTAGTGTTGGAGAAGACTCCTGAAGATACTATGGATAGACAAGAAAACTAACAGACCATAGAATAAACCAATCCAGATTTCTCATTTGGGGCACAGATGACCAAGCTCAAATTATCATATTTTGAACATGTTATGCAAAGACAGCTTTGTTGAGAAGTCTACAGTGCTGCCCCGTTAAGGATTTGGATGGAATTGATTTAAATAAAGACTTGGAAGTTAATTAAAAAGATCCTCTCATGTGGGAAAGAACTTTATGTTTACATTTCAACCTGATAACAAAGCCTTTAAGGTTAATCACTAGAGAGCACCAGATGGTCGTGTTACAGGAAACATTTTCTAAATTGGCTCAAGAAACCCTAGGAATATTTAATCCTATACTGGAACCAAAAGTTGCTACTGAAGAGAATCAAGTTCCTTGGAAAATAACTGAAATGGATTTTAAGGTGGACTTAAAAATTATGACCTATAAGAAAGAGATGGAAATATTGAATTTACAAATGGAATTGGATGATCATTTGAAAATTTAAAAAGATATGCAAATAATATACCAAAAGAGGGATGTGAATTACTTGTTTAAATTGGAATATAAGAGACTTATAGGAGTGGCTACATTGAAAATACATATGAACTTTGATAAAGATGACAAGGAGTTTGAGAGAAAAGACAAGAAGAATAGAAGAAGACAGATGTTAGAACTTTATGGGATAAAGAAGAAGAAAATATAAAACTGGTTTATTTCATTATAGTTAAGTAATGGTTGTTATTTTTGTGATGCTTAATGGTTACTTTGACTGGAATGTCCAATTGGGTGTAATGGATTAGTTTGTAATATCTATATTACTAATTTTGGTATATACTGTAAATAAGGGATTATTATTTCTGATAATGAGTAATAATTTTTTGGTTTTATTTTTTGTAATGTTTAATTGTTAATTGGGTTTAATAATGGGCTGCTATTTTGGGTGATTAGTGGTTAATTTTTTTCATTCATTTGTAATGTTTGTCAATTGGGATGAGATTTTGATTATTAAAAGAGGGATTGGGGGATTATGTTTAAATGGAAAGAGGGACTAAATACTTATGTTGCTAGTTATGTCTGTTAATCTTTACACCTTTTGTTGATTAATAAGGAGAGCTGAGGATTTAGAGATGGGTTTACAGAAAATGGGGTGAAGTATGGAATGAAGATGTATTTTGTAGTATTTTAAGAGACAATGATAAGTTGTTAATGTTGTATATACTTGCTGGGGATGAAGGGGGAATTTCTTCCTCTTACTACTTTTTTTGGTGGTTTTTCTTCTTTACACTCTTATATATACTGTATATATATTAATATATTTTGTATTTGATTTTTGTATTAGTTTTATCCGTTTTATATAATCTTCAATAAAAATTATTTTAAAAATTATTGAAGTTATTTTTTCCCAGTCTTATGTACTCTTTTATAACTTCTATTGATTGGTTGTACATAATAGTCTATCTATATGTTGTATAGTCAGTATTATTTATTTATTTATTTATGCAATTTCTATAGCTGCCCATCTCAATCCAAGTGACTCTTGGATTGAGCATATTAGCATATTCTCTACTCTCAAATTTCAAAGAAAGCATATAGAGAAAAAGCAGAAGGTCAGCATGTAGCCACTGCAGATGGCATCTTTCCTCATAATCTTTCTCTGACTACAGGGCAACAGAACTGAGAAAATAAAAGCAAGGGAAAATGAAGGTATACACATGCTAGGTAGCATAGGAGCAAAATAAGTGAAATTATTAATTACAGGTAGGTTGTGATTAGTGTGAGTTCAAATAGTGCGATATTGGATTTAGTGTAAATTATAAATTGATTCCAGGTCATGTTTAATGCAAGCCAAAATTCAATTAATGTAAGGCTAGTGTGCACATAGTTGAGGCTAGCACATGCGCAGTTGAGACTGGCACATGTGCAGTTGCCATTTGGGTTTTAGACACTAATTGTGTGTGCAAAATGGAGAAAAGGAAGGTTCCATCTGAAAAAGAAGAGGCTCATTTTGAAGAACTACAGCAGAATACAGAAGATAGCAGGTATGCTTTGGATACTGGTTTATCCTCCAGTTTGTCCTTTGTTCACTTGATTTATTTTAAATATTTATGAGATCTATCTATGTAGAAGAAAGATAGGAATGTTATTTAGAATTTTTGTATTTTTATTTTGCTTTCTATAACTACTCTGTGACTTTGTTAAAAATAAATTTAAGCTGTAAATACAGGTAGTCCTTGACTTACAACCATTCATTCAGCAACCGTTTGAAGTTACGACAGCACTGAATGAATGGTGGTTACAACTGGTCCTTGGAGTTCCAGCCATCCCTGCACCCCTGCAGTCACATGATCATGATCTGGGCGCTTGGCAATTAGCTTGCACTTATAACCAGTTGCAGCACCCCATGATCACATAATCACTAATTGCAACCTTCCCTGCCAGCTTCCCCAGAAAGTCAACCCCCCAACCACACACCCTCCCCCAGCTCCAAGTCAGTCCCCCAGCCCCAAGTTGATCATTGAGTGGCTTCATGCACTCAGTAAGTTTTGGTTTTGGTTTAGCATGTTAAGTGATCCCAAACTTCGTGCTTTATAAACTAAGGTTTAAGGTTTAGTGTGATGTGTAGACCCATCCATCTGTGGCTTATTAATAACCCATGGCTATACCTATCACAGTTTCTGCAGTAATTAATTATTATAATTATACATATGTAATTATATGTATAATAATACATGAAAATTATACATATTATACATAATTATAACAAAACTATTTTTTCTTATGCTAATAACAGAAATAGTAAGAAGGCAATATTCTTTTGCTTTATGAGGTTTGGCTCTCTTGAACCAAGTGTGACTCCTCATTAGCTTTCTTGGCAGCAATATAGAAATAGTCTGTCATTTCCTTCATATGGGAATTTTTTAATGATTTCACACTCTAACTGGGACTTTCTGGTGGTCTTCTATCCAAAAATTAACAAAATCCAGCTCTCCACAGTTTTTTTCAAGATCTGCCAATGTTGACTAGATGCTGCCACATGAGTAAACCTAGTGGTATTCATTCAAATAAATATAGCTCATCCAATAACTGTTCAACTGAACTGTTTGATGTACTTATACATGACAGGTTTCATTGCAGGATATAAATTATAAACATTATAATTAATTGTTTATCCTGAGATTTGTATAATTGAACAAATCATAATTAGTATTTGTTTTTCTGCTTCAAAGTGGTTGAGTTTGTAAAGTGTTAAAAGGTATATTGAAAAGAATTGTCTTTGGATAATGCATCATAAACAGCATTTAAATTCATTAACCCAATTATTTAGATATGGGTGTTCTCAATTAGCAGCAAGCAATAAGGAACAGAAAGTGTTCTGAGAAAGTAAATGTGCAGGGTGACATTCTGTTTTTTCAGCTGGGATTGTTTATATTTGCAAATATAGCTTCCCCCTATGAAGTTGATCCAAGAATTTGTATCAAGTAAATAAGGGGTTTGTAAATTGTCTTGCAGCTACGCTAACAATGCAATTCCAGGCACATATTCAATAGTGCTTACTTTAGATAAGTGTGCTTTAGTGGCAGCTTTCTGGAGAACAAGCATCTTCGTTGGATTTAACTCTCAGAATTACCAAGAAACTAGAAATTTAATTTTAGGCAACAACAACCACAGCCTGAGTGTAAAACAAGACTGGACATTCATTCAATATATTCTGAATGACAGTATTTATTCAGAGAAGATACTAGACATCTAGGCATTTGATTACACATGGTTTTTTAAAAAAAAACATTGGTTTATCATGATGCCACTAGATGTCCTCTGATACAGTAATTTGCTGCCTTCTCTGAAACATTTGGTAGATATTAATGAAAACCTGAATCTATATTTAGTATTTTTAACAGCTGAAAGTGACAGAAATTCAGGCGTAACACATTCTGTTAAAAACCTGTGTACTGATCGTTCAATCACCACCCATAGAACCATCCATAAAATTCCCTTTATTGAGTTCAAGGGTCCTGAAAAAGTAGCAGGAAAGGACAGCAAAAAGAATAATCAAGAACTGGAATGTTTAAATGCAGATATGTTAGCGCATAAAATATTTAGGGTCAAAATCCCCAAAAGTTCCTATACAAACTAGGTCCACGAATGACTTCTGCTTTCTCCTGATCTATATTTAAAGACATAAGTTTGTGAATCTGTTCTTGAAACATGATTCCTTTCTAGAGGCTTTATAGTTAATGGATTAAAAATATTTGCATTTAAGTAATCTGGATGAACTTGACAAGTATTCGATAGGAATTCTGTACTGATCTAGGATTGAAAAGGATGGCATTCCTAAAGGTCACATTCCATAAATAGCATGGTTAGCTCAATACTTATAAATACAGACTGCTTTTTGTATTTTGGGGGGTTGCCATAGAATTCTAATTTACTTGTAAAACTAAATTATTTGAATATTCTTTGTTTTGTACTGCTGAGGGCATTATCATGTCTATATGTTGCATGTCTGTTGATTACGTTTAAAGCTACAATAGCATTAAAAATAGTGTCATGGAAAATATTCCACAATAGTGCCGAGGAAAATATTCCTTAATCTAATAATAAAAACACCAAGAGATACAGAGAACTCTCATTTTATTCAAAGAGCAATGGCCATTGTATCTCTCCTGCAGTAAGAATTACCAACTCCCAAGTTCAGAGGATTTCTATTAGCACTTGTTCATGCACAATATTTATTTATTTATTATTTATTATTAAATTTGTATGCCGCCCATCTCCCCCAACAGGTGACTCTGGGCGGCTCACAGTTAAAATCAAAACCCTGACAACAATTAAAAATACCCCATAAATAATTAAAATTAATTAATCCATTAAAAATCAATTATAAAAAACAAACCCTATACAAAATACTAACAATGTTCAAGATGATGGAGGGGACAAAGTCAACCACCCCACAAGCCACCTCAACTGGTGCAAGCCCCCATCCGGCCCCCAGGCCTTCTGGCACAGCCAAGATTTCACACCTTTCCTGAAGGCCATGAGAATGGGGGCACACCGCACCTTGGGAGGTAGGTTGTTCCATAGAGCGGGGGCCACAGTAGAAAAGGCCCCCTTCCCAGATCCCACCAGTCAAAATTCCTTGACTGGTGGGGTCTGCAACATGCCCCTTCTGCCGGCCCGAGTGGGGCAGGCTGATATAACAGGGGCGAGACAGCTCCTCAGATAACCTGGTCCTGTGCCATGAAGGGCTTTAAAGTGATAACCAACACCTTGAATTGGACCCAGAAGCAAACAAGCAACCAATGCAACTTAACAATGCACTGCATAACTGCATAACAGTGCATAACAGTGGTGTTATATGTGTCCCCCTAGGGACATTCAGAACTGTCCGTGCCGCAGCATTCTACACCAGCTGTAGCTTCCGGATACTCTTCAAGGGTAGCCCCATGTAGAGCACATTGTAGTAATCCAGCCAGGAGGTGACCAGGGCATGAGTGACCGTGCAGAGAGCCTCCCAATTGAGGCAGTTCCGTAACTGCCATGGAACACAAAGTTGCGCAAAGGCCCTCATAGCCACAACTGCCACCTGCTCTTCGAACAGGAGTCATGAGTCCAGGAGGACCCCCAGGTTACACACCAGGTCTGTCTGGGGTAGTGCGACCCCATCAAGAACCAAAGATGATAAACTCCTGGATCATGAGGCTCCCCACACCCCAGCCACTCTGTCTTACCAGGGTTCAGTTGACCCCCTGTTGTCCCCCATCCAGGCCCCCACAGCCTCCAGGCACCGCAAGAGGGTAGCCACAGCATCACTTAGATCACCCAGGATGAGATGCATAATTGGGTATCATCAGCATATTGATGATACCTCATCCCATGTTGCTGGATCATCTTACCCAATGGTTTCAGGTCGATGTTAAATAGGAGTGGTGAGAGCACCGAACCCTGCGGCACCCCACAAAGTAGGAGTCGTGGGCTGGACCTCTCACTCCCTATCAACACCAATTGGGTTCGGCCTTGGAGAAAGGAGCTGAACGAGCACATCACTGTGCCACCCAGCCCCAACTCCTGCAGCCGACCCAAAAGGATACCATGGTCGATGGTATCGAAAGCCGCTGAGAGGTCAAGAAGAGCAAGGATGGCTGCACTACCCCGATCCCGCTTTCACCAGAGGTCATCCGAAAGTGTGACCAATGCTGTTTCTGTTCCATAACCGGGCCTGAAACCTGACTGATAGGGGTCCAGATAATCCGTTTCCTCCAGGATCCTCTGAAGCTGCCACACAACCATCTTTTCCACCACCTTCCCTAGAAAGGGAAGGTGGGAGACTGGACGAAAATTGTCCAGAAGGGTGGGATCTAGCAATGGTTTCTTGAGGAGGGGGCAGACCAAAGCCTCTTTGAAAGGCTTCGGGAATACCCCCTCCTGCAAGGATGAATTGACCACTGCCAGGATCCACCCTAAGGTCACCTCCTTGGTGGCTTTAACTAATCAGGAGGGACAAGGATCTAGAATACAGGTAGCCACACTAACAGCCCCGAGGACCCTCAGGGCCAACAGGATCAAACCGTTCCCAGATAACTGGGTAAGAATGTTCCCCAGGCAACTCCACTGGACCCACCTCATGCTTGGCCTCCAAGCGAGAACGGATCTGAGCGATTTTATCCGTCAGGTGTTCAGCAAATTCGTCTGCATGGCCCTGTAGACGGTCCTCTGAGCCCTCCCTACCCAGGAGGGACCGAGTGACCCTAAACAGGGCTGCCAGGTGACACTCTGAGGATGCAATAAGAGCAGAGAAATACTGGTGTTCCGCCGCCCTTACTGCCACTAGGTAGGCCTTAATAGCGGCTCTAATCTGTATTCGGTCAGACTCGTTTTCAGTTTTCTGCCAGTGGCACTCTAGACATCTCTTAGCCCTTTTCAGCTCCCTTAACTCCTTCGTAAACCAGGGGAATGCCGGGGCAATGAGCCAAGTGAGAGGCTGCAGAGTCGCGATCCTGTCCAAGGCCCCAGCCACCTCCTTATTCCAGGCTGCAGCAAGGGCCTCTGCTGGACCGTGCAGCAAGGCCTCAGGAACAACCCTCAGCTCCCTTTGGAACCCTTACAGGTCCATCAATTGCCAGGGGCGGACCATTCAAATAGGTCCCACCTCCCTGTGGAGGGGGGCAGCATAGGAGAAACTCATGGCCACCAGGGAGTGGTCTGACCATGACAGAGGGGATAATATGAAATCCCCCACCAGATCATGCTGCCACTGCTCCAACAAGAAAACCATGTCTGGAGTGTGACCACTGTCCCGAGTTGGGCCATGGATGACCTGGGATCGGCCCATGGCTGCCGTGGTAGCCATGAACTCCCGAGCTGCCTCCAAGGCCAGCCCCAGGGAGTGGAGATTAAAGTCCCCCAAGACTTTAAGCCTGGGGAACTCCACTGCCAACCCCGAGATGGTCTCCAGCAGCTCAGGCAGGGAGGTTGCTATGCAACAGGGAGGGTGGTACAAAAGCAACACCCCCAACTGATCCTGTGTGCCCAACCTCAGGAACAGGGTCTCACATCCAGCAACTTGTGGAGCAGAGCCCCTGAAGCCCAGCAGAGATTCCCAGGTGACAACTGCCATACCCCCTCCCCTGCCCTGGGGTCTCAGTTGGTGCCAAACCCTAAACCCAAATGAGCCCCTGTGGTAGTTAGGCTAACTGCTTTCAGCACCAACAAGGGCTCAGTCACCCCAATTCCCCTTTATCAAACATCCACCACCCTCTCTCCACCAGCCCCTCTCACTAGCCAGTGAGAAGAGGGCCACATCCACTTCTGCCCTCTCCCTGTCTCCCACCCAGGCAGAGGGTAGCACATTCATCCCCCATCCACACACCCCACAACTGCTCCAGTCCCCCCGGCCTCTTCTTTAGGGGTAAGGGAAGCCCCTTTGCCACGTAGGGGCTAGAACCCACAATGCCCAAGGTCCCAATGTCTCTGTGGGCTTCAGGTACTATAGGCCCTCAGGCTCTGGCCTCCGCTCTGCCGTTGCCATCGGGTCTACCTCAGCCTCGTCACCGCCGTCCCGTCGCCATTGCTCTCACCACCAACGCTGCTACCGTCAAAACTAGCAGCGTTGGGCCTGGGCCTTAGCTCTGCCGACATTCCTGGCCCAGCTGGCCTGACTCTCAGCTCCGGCGTCACCCCACTCAAGCCTGGGCGTCGTTCTCAGCTCGGACTGGGATATGTTGTTATGGGTGGTTCTTTCTGAATTTATTGATATCTTAATTAGAAAAATGTGGTGTACTGTATTTGCTTACGTTTAATATGAAGTAAAAGTCTTTTCCCTTATAGTTACGTTATATAATCCTAATTTTATAGTACTTAAACTGGCTTTGCATTTAGCTGTCTTTATTCAAAGTAAGGAAGTTTGGAGAATCTGTCTTTTTAAAGGAGAAATTATTTCTCTTTGTTATGTTAAATTTTAGTCTTAATTAGGATACTGGAATTACTTTGTATTCATGAGATGTGGATGTGCTTATAGTTTAGTAGAGATATGGAATGTATATTTGAACGGAATAAGTTGTTATTTGGAATGTTGTATAATGGAGCTTGTCTATTGAAAGAAGAAATAGTCTCTTTTTGTCATATTAAACTTGGGGTTTTTTTTTCATTTTGTTTATATTAGGATATTGGGACCATTTTATGCCTTTTAAATGGGATTTTGTTATAGTTAAGAGTTGAGATGTGGAATGTTGAGTTTTACATATGTTAATTAATGTTAAAATCTTAGAGCTTTGTTTGGATCTTTTGCTGGTAACTGGATTGAAGAAGACATTACTTATTTGATTTGCCTATTGTTAAGAAATGGGTTATGGGATCAAGAGTTTTATATCTGTTAGCTAAGAGGAGGTGAAAAGATCAGGGAATTGTTTATACTTGCAGAAAGTCACTTTCTTAGGGGGAGGGGATTTTATATACGTTTATATGCATTTCTTCTCTTTCTTTTTTTCCTATGTTTGTATCTTTTATTGTTTTATTCAAAACTTTTAATAAAATTATTTCCAAAAATATAAGTCAGGATCCATGGATCTATAGTGGCCTTTATCTTTCAGGTTAACTTTGGACTAGGGAAATTTGTATCCCAGGAAACATGCAATAGGTACAGCTTCTCTAATAGTTCACAGAGATGCTATTATGTATCCCTACAAAACACAGTGCTTCCCCAAAATTCTATCTACTATTGTAATGTGTCATAGTCAATTGGTTCACTATCCACAATCGCTTTCCACAGATATGTCTGATGGATTTCTGCCTGATGTTTACAGATATTGTTTACAATAAACCTACATCAATATGTGAAAATAAATTTGGGAATGTTATTGATGCAATTCAAACCGATAAAAACCTCCTTCAACATGTAAAGCAATTTCTCCTATAGCATAATTAATTCCAACTGATGCTGCAAGAATTCAGTTGATACAATCAGGCCTGACTAAACTGATTTCTCTTAAGTCAACACTGGAAACATATAAGGCATATCTGAGCAGGAACGTGCTGCACATAATTGTAGATCTAATTCCAAGAATGTCATCTTTTGAATTATCACATAATAAATTATTGGTGCCATCAAAAAGGCATCTGTACAAAACAGTAGCTGACAGGTTAAACCATAATGGGGACAAGCGTTTGCCAGATATCCAGGTCCTAAGCAATGCAGAGTTTTGTATGCAATGCCAAGTATCTTAAATTTTAGTAGGTAACTTCAACAAACTAGCTGTAGCTTTTTATGTTAGTTGTAATTTTACACACCAGTTTTGAAGCTGCCAGTGAACAGATAAATATGGCCAAGTTATCCTTATACAGGAATGGCTTTAACTGGCAAACAATCTGGAGTTGAAAAATAGATTCCTTGCCATAGTGGACTTTGTGCTTTCATTAAAAGTGATATATCTAAGAGCATCCAGAAGTTACATACCTGCTGCTTCAGGGAAAGTGCAACCTCTTCCAATGCAAACTGCTTACAATGTCTCTGTATTCCCAGAATTCATCTTCACCTTATTGTCCTTCATCCAGCCCTCACTATTTCTAGACATTGGTCTAATGCCTCCACAGTCACTTCTGACTTACATAACACAGAGAAATAGTGTTGAGCATATTCCTGAAAACCTAACCCCCAGTCTCAACCACCAGAACTACACTTGAAAGATGTCATAGTCAATGGTATAAAAAGCCACCAAAGAAAATTCAGCAGGGTTGTGTTCTAGAGGAACTATGACTGATTTGGTCTCTTAAGCAGAGCTGAACCCAGACTAGAAGTGCTATCTTCCATACCTATTTAGGAAAATATATTTTAAAGATTGCATAGAAGATATTCAATAAATATGATCATTTGATAGATAGAAATATGCTTTAAAAATATCCTCTAAGTTTGTTCCTAAATTTAGAAAATTGAAATCATCTGGTCTTATTTTTGAAGTGGAACTTACGAACTAAGAATTCCACTGATTTATACTAAGCACTGTGCATGGTTTGTTGGGTTTGCTTGTTTTTTCAAATTTTAGTTATTAATAGACTTTTCTTTTTTATATTTCCACTCTACGTGCATATATTTATTAGAAATCTGTAAAACAACAGCAATCATACGTGATCTTAGCCAAGACTACACCAGAAATATCAATTAATAACCTCTTAAGAGTTATATACACTAGGAACTGAACATCCTGAATGAACTTTCTGGAAGTAATAATTTGGATTAGGATTTCTTCCACAACAAAATTATTTCCCTTGCAGACACTTTGCCTTCTGAAATTCTGCCCTGGATGCCTGGGCACCCTCCAGAACAGTGTAAAAGGTTTCCCTGAAGTTGTAAGAAGATGGTGAATTCTGCAAATATAACTTCTCACTAATGGCAAACAGATTCTAGATCCAGAGCTATCCATTCACAGAACGAGCTATTTGGCTGCTGAAGGTGAAGTTTGGATCCAATCCAATGGAAGAAATTGCACTTAAAATTGCAGATAGATAGAAGTCAAGGAAGAAAAATCTATAAAAACAGTGAATTTGTAACTTTCATATTCTATTATTTAATTTCCAATGTATTTTCAGTATCAGGTTCATGTTTCAACCAGCCATTTCTTAGGCATCAGTTTTTCTGTCTTTTTAAAGGAGTACAAACAGAAATTCTAAGATGACAAATCTCTCATCCAGCAGCTTTGCTGATCTTGAAAAATGCTTAGGTGGGTCAGATATGTTTAGTACTTGGATAGGATACCAATGAAGAATCTTAAAGATTGAAACTTTTCATCATAGAAAAGAGTCCCTCTTTTTTGTCCGGACATAATTTTAATTTGTTTACCTTATCCCAGTCCATTATATAAATCAAGCAAAAATGATTTCTTGAGTTTGAAGGCAAGAAAACAATCACAGTAGGTAACAATCAACAAAACCAAATAAATTAATATCATAAAAACAATCAAATAATAATGATGATGATGACAGGCAATCATTAACCAAATAACAAATAATAAAAGATAGTGACAACATACTACACTCCAGAAGAACTCTGTCTTAAGATCCATGAACTATAAAATTTTGTGCCCTTGCTTCTGTCACTCCAGCATGTTATGAACTACAGATTCTAAAATACAGTATTCAGCACTTTATAAAAATGGACTTTAGATAATCATTTGGCATAATGAAATCATCCAAATGTTAAGAAAGTTACCCTGCCAATAAGATGATGGCAGGCAATGTTTCTCTGTCTTTTAAAATACTTCACCGGGAACTACATTATGATAGTATTGGATCCTATCAAGGAGTAACACAGGAAAAAAATAATAAAATACAAAGAGGGATCCAGTGCAATGGACCTCCACTGCAATGTTCCTTATAATTACAACTTGACATGGTGTTAATAATCTCTCAGTCTTTGAGAAAGAGAAAGAAGAGATATCACTGGAAAGCTTAAGGCAGCTACAGATATTTAACAAAAGAGAAGACTCTTCATCTACACAAACAAACTTAGAGAATTTTGCCTTCATATCAACAAAGTTGTTTTAAGTGCCTCCCTATGTTCACAACTTAACAAATTTATTGGAAGTATTCCCCACCACAAATATATTTGCTTATGATACTAGAAAGTCACTATACATTCTAAGTATAACTGACTGGGATGTATGGGATGTCAGGGAGGGGTAGCACCTTTGGCGGGGGAACATGGTGTGTCCTTTCTAAGCAGTTTCCCCACCTTTGGTCTCCACCTTGGGCACTCAGCTCTCACCTGTGGCTCCCTGTAGCTGTTTGCATGCAATAGCAGCCACACCCTGGGCAACAGCTTTGACAAGCTGGCTAAACCAGGTGAGGGTAGCCGATGGGTCTTAAATCCTCAGTGAGACAGGGAGCTGCCTATTCCAGCATGTGAAGATAGACTCCGATGGATTGAGCAGATGAGACCATTGCAAGGCCCAATGGTCATGAAGGCAGTCTCTGCAAGCATCATGAAACACGAAGAGCAGGACAAGGCACAAAAGAAGTCCTGGTCATCAACTGTGCTTAGTCCCATCTCCAGTTGTCTCAACTCTGTCTTGCCACTGGACTCAGATAAAAATTGGGGAGAGAGAGTGAGACTGATGCTGGCAACTCTCCCTCACTTAAGTCCAAATTACGCACTAGTCTCAACACCATCATCGTCACTCTTGAAAAAAAATTAAATTAATTTTTTTTTTTAAAGTCCTGTGGTGATAGGCGAGTGGCAAATTAGTAGATGTGGATACACTGGTAGCTATAGTCACGGACCTGCATGTAGGCGGCTTAGGTCTATTGGTCACTTTTTCACTAACCAAAGCAGCAGTGAAACTCAGCATCTACCTGGGTGACTGAGCAGCCCTCTCTAGGAACACACTGCTCACCACCGTAGTATGAGGAAGGGTCTAGAAAAGGTGCCCTAAACATTGCCTGTTTACTGTGGCTGGTGGGGATCCCATCTTGGTGGTCAAACAAATACAAAAAATGGAAGGTAATACTGCTCATCATTGGCACTTGGAACATGGGCACACACTTTTGGACAATCCTACAGCCGACAGACCAGAGAGAAGAACAGCTTTAGTTGCCAGAGAGTTGCAAAATACAACATTGACGTTGCAGCCCTGAGTGAGACTCATCTTGCCAACAAAGGCCAGCTGACTGAAATTGGAGGTGGGTACACTTTTTTCTAGAGCAGTTGTGGCAGTGATGAGCGTCATGATGCTGGAGTTGGATTTGCCATCAGGAGTCACCTTGTTCGGAAACTTGTTAGTCTCCCCAAAGGTGTGAACAACCGGCTCATGACACTGCAGCTTCCTAAGGAAATTAAAGATGCATCCATCATACACCTCTACAAGAGAAAGGCAATCAACAAGTATGAAACAACACTGAGGACTCTCACTGCTCTCCATCACAGGAAAAACCCTTGCAAGAGTTCTGCTAAATTGTCTGGTCATTCATCTGAAGCTGGTCTTGCTGCCAGAGTCCCAGTGTGGCTTCCACAGAGGTCGTGGGACTTGTATGTCATGATTTTTGCCACACACCAACTTCAGGAGAAGTGTCAGGAGCAGAATTGTGAACTCTACACAACCTTTGTTGACCTCATGAAAGCCTTCATTACTGTCAGCCAACAAGGCCTGTGGAGGATCATGTCAAAGTTTGGTTGCCCTGCTAACTTCATTCAGATGGTATGCCAGTTCCATGATGTCATGATGGTCAGAGTGCTGGATGCCGGAGAATCCTCTAAGGCAGTGTCGTCCAAACTTGGCCACTTTAAGACGAGTGGACTTCAACTCCCAGAATTCCCCAGCCAGCATGGGGAATTCTGGGAGATGAAGTCCACTCATCTTAAAGTGGCCAAGTTTGGACAACACTGCTCTAAGGCATTCCCAGTCATCAATGGTGTTAACCAGGGCTGTGGGCTTGCACCCACACTGTTCAACATGATGCTGAATGATGCCTTTCAGGACAGTGATGCTGGAATTATCCTCAAGTACAGCATAGATGGGAAGCTCTTCAACCCGAGAGACTTCAAGCTATTACCAAAGTGAAGGAAACTGTTCTGAGAGACTTCCTTTATGCCGATGACTGCACCCTGAATGCTGGCTCAGAGCCAGAGATACAAGTCAGTATGGACAAATTCTCTACAGCTTGTGACAACTTTGGACTCACCATCATTATTCAAAAGACAGAAGTCATGAACCAGCCTGCTCCTCATGCACCATACACAGAACCCAAAATCACAATCAAAAGGCAGAAACTACAGATAGTGGACCAGTTCAATTACCTTGGCAGCACTCACTCCTGAGTAGTGACCACTGACACAGAAGTTAACTGCAGAATAGCAAAGGCAGGTTCTGCTTTCAGTAGATTGCGCTCCACTGTGTGGAACATCAAGGAATTAGTCCAGCAACAAAATTGAAGGTCTACAGGGCCTTGGTACTCACTACCTTTCTGTATGCCTGTGAAACATGGACTGTGTATCAAAGGCATGCAACACAGCTCAACCATTTCCACATGACTTGTCTTCACAGAATATTAGGCATCAGATGGCTAGATAAATATCAGACATTGCTGTTTTCTCTACAGTAAGTCTACCATCAATCCACACAAAGAGCACAGATCCGATGGGCAGGTCATGTCATCCATATGCTGGATGAGCGCATACCCAAGCAGCTCCTTTTTGGGGAACTCTGCTGGAAAACACTTGCATGGAGGGCAGAAGAAACATTTCAAAGATATGTATTAAAGGCCTCCCTGAAGTCACTTGACATAGACACCACCACCTGGGAAACACTGGCCCAAAATCACTCTACCTGGTGTGGCCTCATCCATAAGGGCTATCAAGCTTACGAAGTAAGGCACATTGTGGAAGCACAACACAAGCACAAGCTGCGCAAGTCTAGAACCATCAGTGCAACAACTGCAGTTGTCCTGTCCCAGGCCAAACACACATAAGAACATGGGGAGGTGATTGCAAACTTTACTAAATGGTTTTGCAAAGTCAATAAACAAGCAGCAATAAGATGCAAGTGTGAACCCACCTGCACATGCAGTAGAGAAACAAGTCCCCCAAAGTTTAGCAAGTTTGCCTTAGAAGAGTTCCCATCCAAAACGATGGCCAGAAGAGTGGTCAGGCAAGTCCGAGGGTCAAAAACTTTGTAGAAGGTTCGTCAGCCAGTCCAGTTCCAGAGTCAGGGTCATGAGGTTCACAGGTCAGAGATCAAGGTGCACAAAGTAGGAGTTAACAGGCAGTTGAGCTCACTACTCTTTTAAAATAGGAGCAGCCCCGGTGTTACTCATTTGGAAGGGCAAGGTTCCTACCTTGCGAGAAGCCTCACCGAGAGCCTTTGCTCTGCTCTCCTCTCTGCATGGTGAGCCCTTGAGCTGGGAAAAGGTGGCAGCTGAGCCTCTTCATCTTTAGAGACCGGCAGCAGCTGTGTCTGCTGGTTACTGAACAGCCCCACCTCCTCTGCCTGCAGCTCTCAGACAGCAGTTTGTCTGGTAACTCTGGAGTTGGCTGCTCATTGTTTGTCATCTCCTCTGAATCTGAGCTCACCATGACAGCAGTGTCTACACATGTCTGCCCCACATGTGCCAAGATATTCCATACCTGAATTGGTCTGACCAGTCATCTTTGGACACACCACATTTAGTTTTAATGTGACTAATGGCGCTGAGGTCTTCATCAACAATGGACAAAAACATAACTGACTTCACCTTAATATTTTCAATAAAAATTAAGCAAACATCCAACAGTCATTTCAGTAAAAATTAGCAGTGTTCAGTTTTGTTTTATCTCTAATGACCTCTCTTTATTTCTTCAAATCCAGAATAATTCCATTCAGAAAGCTATGGTTTAAAACCTTTATTGGACTTTCTAGTATTTTCTAATCTGAAAGGCAATCCACGTCTAAAGTGAGAATAGTCAGGCAAGTCCCAAGTTAGACAAAAGACAAGAAATGGGAGCATTTGTTCACCACATTGAATATTATTCTTGATAGTAGTGAAATGTGAAACAGGGATGATAAATAGACACATGTGGCCTCTACTTAATGAGAACCAAAAGAATATCACAACGGAAGAACGCTTTCACACTTTTTCACCCAAATGAACTGGTCCAGCAACACAGCAGAACAAAACAACAATGAGACCTATAAGATTCCAGAAAAGTGAGATCTGCTACCATCTTGCCTTGAGACTAGCAGTAATTGACTCTCTTTCTTGTCCAAAGTAATTAAGAATAAACATTTATTTTACTCTGTGAGCAACAAGTCACCAGCATGTGGTGTCATCAAAGAAACCCAAGTTATTACATTAGTCAAAGTCATTTTAGTATATTCAGATGGGAAGAACATGGGGATAGATATTTATGCAAACAAGAGCTAATCAGACAATATAACTTAACAACAGAAGAGAAGCTCAGGGTTCAACTGTGGAGTCCTTAGTGCTCTCTGAGCTTGGTTGTTTGCCTGAAGATGTTTTATTACCAAACTAGGTAACATCGTCAGTGCATCATCATCAATATAACTTAATCTAACTGTTAAATGGGTTAGTTTGCATTTTAAAAAGTATTTAACATATGAAAAAAGAAAACAAATCTCAGAAGCCACTTCGAATGAAGCAAATGTTTTACAATCCTGTTTCTAAAGCACTATTTATGGATACACCAGAGATATTGAAGACATTTTAAAGGATTACTTCAAACTCAGGGAATGGGCATTAAAACATCAAATATAAGTCAATATATTAAGTCTTAGGCGATATACATGAGTATAATATATTTATATATGTATACGTATATATGTATATATGAGATCACTACGACTGATTAGTTGAAATAGACAGCTCTCAATATATCAACCCAATTTATCACTGCAGTAACAGAGGGCAAATTCCATGTGGAAAACCAAGTAATATTTCAGTCCAGTCCATTTTAAACCATAATGTTATCTGAGACTGAAACAATTCTTGTTGACTTAGACTGGTAAATAAACAAGAGTTATACATATAAATTGATTTTGTTGGATTCTGGTTTACTAAAAATGAGAAAAATTATGGGAAATTATTTTAAGACAACACATGAAAAGTAGTGGGGATTATGTGGCCTGTGTGAGGAATGAACATTTGTTAAAGTAAGCAAAAATAAAATAAGCTATGTATAAGAATCTGCTTCTGCCCAATTTGTTATATGGAAATTAAAGTTATCTATGTCAGGAGAAGGAGAAAAGTAAGGTAAATTCAGTGGAATAGAGCTTCTTAAGAAGCGTGCATGGTAAAACAAAGTTAGGGAGGCTCAAGAATGAAGGAGTGCTGAACAGACTTAGATTGAATGTAGAACTGAATGGTCAATATGAAAGAAGTATGTTGAGATGGTTTTGTCTTAGTCAGGGAATGAATGAGGATCCAATTGCAAAAAATATACATGAAGGAAGACTGAATGGATCAAAAGGAAGGGAAAAATCAAGAAAGTCATAGTTGGAGAGAATTGATGAGATCCTAAAAGAAAAGGAAAAAAAAGTGGTGAGATGTTTAAGGAACAAAATGCAATGTATAAACAGTATATAGACAGTACAGTAGTGGAAGCAAGACTGATTTGCAAAGACAGAAAGGTATAGCAAGGTATAGAAAATGGTGTTGGTGTAAATTAGATTTAGCTATATTTCTTTTCCTTTTCTTCTCATACCTTTATTTATGGCTGCTATGTATCTCCCAGCCTTTGTAATAAATTTAAAATGTGATAATCATTCATCTAAGACAGGGGTTCTCAAAGTACGGCCCACGGGCTGGATACGGCCCGCCAGGGTCATTTATCCAGCCCACCCGCCTGATTGGCCACTGCTGCTGTCTGTCCGAAGCAGAAGTGTCGGGGCTGTGTCGGGAGCTGCAGGCAATGAACATGGAGGGAGATCGCAGAGCCGGAGTATTCTACATGACAGGTATGCTGGGTCCAGCGGCTCTCCTCCTCTCCTCATGTTTTTTCCAAACTATAGTCCGGCCCCCCAACATTCTGAGGGATCGTGAACTGGCCCCGTTTAAAAAGTTTGAGGACCCCTGATCTAAGATGATAGATCATGATAATAGGATATACTGTATTACCTATGAATATTCAACATAAACCCCTCTGGATGTGTGATATAGATGGCAAGGCCATTATTAGAGACCAAACCAACTGAGCTGCAAAAACAGAATATGACACTGAATCAGAGGGAATCTAGTAGCATCTTTTCTGACTAATAATTTTATTAAAAGGCATAAGCTTTCGTGAGCTACGGCTCATTTCATCAGATGCACAGAGCAGCTAGACTGATGTAGGCTGTCTATGTCTATGCATAGTGAGCTGTAGCTAATGAAAGCTTATGCCTTTCAATAAATTTTGTTAGTCAGAAAAGGTGTTACCAGACTCCTCCTGATTTTTGTCACCACCATGACTCTCCTTCCTCAGTCTGACACTGACAATTTAGAAATGAAGTCTATGCACATTCCAAGGGAAGCAATGAAAAGGAAATTGGAAAAACTAAAAAGTGTGACTAAGTTGATTTAACATCGACTTGAGGCTACCTCAACAGTATACCACCAATGTTTTCTTCTCTCATCAAAATATTGGATTCAGGGGAAAGCTATTCATATAGAAAATGCAACTCCTGCAAGTCCTGAAGCAGTGCAACATGCTTATTGAGAGGAAGCATTTCAAGTTAGAATTATAAGTCAGAGGTTGTTTAGGAAAAAAACCCAAGAACTTACATATACGAACCAGCTTCACTGCTTGGACACTCCATTTATACTTAGTATAGTTTACCTTCAGCCTACATACTCTGAGTTCCAGAACCCTAACAGAAGCAGTTTTAGCCTGAAACTGTGTATTCTATTAAGAAAATCAAGCCTGAGCTACTGAATTCTATAATTACAGAGTGGGCTGCATCAGGTGTTGAACCCACTGTTATGACTCAACAAGATCCTCCAGCCAGGAGATGAAACTGTACCTGAGAATGCATAGCAGCAAGGATCTATCTGATTAGGCAAATCAACGAAAGTTTTTATCTGTATAACTGTTATGCTTAATACCATTATTTTTAAAAACCAATATGGAAGCAGTTTGTCATTACCTTATTCCAGGATTTCTTTTTAAATTGCTAGTCTAGTCTATAGCCCTGGGATTTCTAGCAGAAAGATACAATCTTTTTAGCAGAAAGGTACATTCATATGTAAAGTGACAAACCGCTATTCTTTTAGTTCCATTGAACCTACCTTAACTAATTAAATAAACAATCAAACAATACTAGACAGCTTTTGGGTTAAACCAATTCAATTTGTCCTATAACGTTACTCACTATAATGCTGCATACTTCACAGTGTTCAAGTTGATACTGGGTACCTTTAAGTAATTCTAAAATGTGTAGAAAGCTATTATTGTCTGCTAAAATGAAGAGGATAAAAAATACATTTCTGTACTTTAAAAAATGGAATAGATCTGTCCCCACCTCCATTGGTTAAACTGTTCTGCTGATTTGATTACAGCACGCTGAAGAATGTTTAAAAACTGGGCAGCTGTCAACATTGTATTTGGCAGGATCCTGAATTTATTATATCGTCCAACAGTCATCTGCCAAGCCTGACCCATGTATCTTTTCTGTTAGCAATCTTCTTTTGCTCTCCTTTTCCAATTACCATTGGTATGGCCAACAGCATTTATTAAAAACATACTGAAACTTTCTTAAGAATTACAAACAGTACATAACACCTATCTCTCTTAGAACAGGAGACCACATAAGGGCATTCTAGGTATGCCTGCAAAGCATCTTGAGTTTAAAAAGTCTGTGCATGTCCTGGTGTGAGTGCACACCCTCTCTGAAATGTCACACATGCTTGTAATTTCTGTAAGAGAAGCAAAACAAGAGAAAATGCGAGGGTCTTCTTGCTGCTAATAATCCAGAGGCTGCCAAAGTAACATGAACCTTTCCTCTCTACACACCCAGTCCCTAGGTCATTAACCTTCCCAATAGCACCAACTACAGTGATTCCTTGAAAAAAGGGACGAAAGAAAACACTAACTGCTAGACAATATTTCCCGTTCAGAACTAACAACTTGCCAACTGTGATCAGAGTGTTATCCTGCAGATGATATGTTTGAGATCTTCTTCTCTCCCTCTCTTTCTGTCTCCCTCCTCCTTGGGGAAAAAAACCCAAATTTCAACTTGCCCTCAATTCTTCTATTTTCTTTGTTTTGTGTATATCCACCCCCACACTTTATGTCTTTATTACATCAGAGAATAATGCCTTAGTCTTGTAGAAGAACACAATACATTTGGCATGTTAGGAAATAAATTATAAGGGTTGCTTATGAGGGATTGTTGCTGTTGTTTAATTTTTTTTAATGTTTTACTGATTACTTTTTCCATACTAGCAGCTCAGTCTGTATGATTATATAGCCTACTATTGCTTAAGGAAGCTTTCTCACTAGCCTCATTGGTCCAAAAGTACTGTACAAAAAATCATTGTATATAAACTACAATTCCCTGGTTAATGTATCAATTTTTCATTTAATACTTTTTCACATAGAAATATCTTTTTGCTGAATTCTGTTTGGCAAAGGAATTCTTAAAGAATGATCGTTTTTAAAAGGTAACTTTGTGGTCTGGGAAACTCTCACTGCTGTTTAGACTGTTTGTTAATACTTTAGTAATAGAGTATCCTACCTCCTTCTTGTTTTTTTTTTTTTTGTTTTTTTTATCCTGCCTTTATTATTTTTAGAAATAACTCAAGGCGGAAAACATACTGACTGCTCCTTCCTCCTCCTGTTTTCCACACAACAACAACCCTGTGAGGTGAGTTGGGCTGAGAGAGAGTGACTGGCCCAAAGTCACCCAACCAGCTTTCATGCCTAAGGCGGGGCTTGAACTCACAGCCTCCTGCTTTCTAGACTGGTGCCTTAACCACTAGACCAAAGTGGCTCTCAGTTTTTCCCAGCATATTCAGAAGGCAAATTTCTTCAACAGTTTTTGTACTTAAACATGTATCCAAACAGTATCCTTCACCAGACACCCTTTGAACAGCAAACCCACCCTATTTTTCATCTCCCATGGACGAATCCTTGAACTTGGTCTCCTTTTATTTGTTAGATCACTTGTTCTGCAGGACCAATTGTTTTGCTGATAGAGTCAACTGAAGAGAACACACAACATCGTTTTCCAAATCCAACTGAAGTCAACTGGCAACTGTTCAGTCAAATATCTGGTAATTTTTGGAAAGGTGTGTTTGTATCAATTGCATCATTACGATAACTTCGTCAGAAAAGATTTCTAAGAAGCAGGAAAGATATTTTAATTATCAACACAATTTATTTATGCATCATAAATTTAGCTGAAAGTGTATCAGCTACCATAACTACATTTATGGCATTTAACCCTTGGTTTAAGCCACCACGTAACACAAAGTTGTTTGTGTAGATCTTCTAGCATTTCAGAACTGGAATGATATGATTATGATCATATACTGTTATTAGATTAATAAACTAAAATAATCTTTAAACTGAAGATGAGAACATACTTTAAAATACAAAATAAGGTTGAAACAATGTAAACAACATATTTAATATATAAATCATATAGCATTAGCAAGACTCCCCCCAGTTAAAAGCTAAACTTAGCCTAAATCATATTGGACTAAATAAAATAATCCTAAAGGACAAATATGTGAGAAGATTCCAAAGATGTGAGACTACTGAGAAAAGGCCTTTTTATTGTCTTCAATCAAAGCTCTTAATGTTGGATACAAAACATTAGATGCTGGTATGATGTAGAATTATCCAAGATGCAGACAGATCATGGCAATCCAGATACAAACAATTTAAGTTTTAAAGATTAGTATCAGAAACTGGGCTTAGAAATGAATAGATAGCCAATGAAGATAATTAAATGGAACATGACATGAAAACCTAGTTCCTAAAGCTTTCTAGAGATTTAGTTTCTGAAGTAAGTTCAGGGGCAATACTGAGAATTCAGCTGGATCCCTTCCAATCAGGACTCAAGCCTGGAGAGAAAAGCATTGGTCATTCTGACTGACGATTAATATTGAGATCTAGATGGAGGGAGTACGCATCTCCTGTCCTATTACACCTCTTAGCAGTGTTCAGTACAGTGACCATAGTATCCTTCTGCACTGTCTATGAGGATTAGGTTCTGTTCCTTCCTGACTGGGTGGTTCCACTCACAGTGCATGTGGGGATAAGCAGTTAAGCCCCTGGTTATTCTAATATGGTATACCACACAGCTTGGCAACATTATCACACCTCAACAGTGTTAATAAACCAATGATACTCAACTATACACTGCCTCTCCAGGCCAGGGTGGAAGTGCTATGGAGGATCTGACTTAGTGTCTAGAGGCTGATAGGTCAAAATATGTTCAAAAGATGGAGTTGCTTTTTGTAGGTGATCAATCTGGCTCAGTCATGGTCCCAAGATTGCTTCTGAATGGGGCTATACTTCCCTGGTGAAGAAGAAGCAGCCTGCAACTTGGGCCTCCTAGACTTGTGGCTCCTGCTAGATCTGCAGAGAAGCCTGCTCCCAGGTGCAGCTGGTGTGTTTCTTTCTGGATGGGGAAGCCCTTAAAACTGTGATTCATCCTCAACTCACAAAAGCAGCATCCTTTATAGGGAGCTGCCGTTCAAAATGACTTAGAACAGGAATGAATAGATTAAGCAGCATACACCTATCCTTCAGTGATTGTATTAATTGCCAATAGATTTCTGGATCCAAGTCAAGGTATTGACTTTAACTTCTAAACTTCTACATGGCCCAAAATATGTACTTAAAGAAGCATCCCTCTCACCGAGGCCTAGCTGGTCCAGGGAATTCCAGCACTGCTGAAGGTCCTCAACTAATGAGATGAAAGGATTGGGAGGTCTAGAAATATGCCTTTTTTGTGGCAGCCCTACATTATGGAATACTGCCCCCTGAGGGCCAGGGGACACAAGACCTTGATTGATTTTCACAACACAGTTAAAATCATTTTATTCTGATGAGATGGGTGATGATGATTGGTTACCTTGGTAGTTTGATTTCTGTGGTTTTGGGTTATGTCAATTTTTTTTAATTGTATTTTTTAAAATATTACTTTGTCATATTGCAAACTGCCTTGAGTCTTTTGAAGTAGGGGAGTAGAGCAAGTTTGGTGTAGGGGTTAAGACACCAGGCTAAAAACCAGGAGACCATGAGTTCTGGTCCTGCCTTAGGCACAAAGCCAACTGGGTAACCTTTGGCCAGTCACTCTCTCTTAGCCCTATGAACTAGGCAATGGCAAAACATTTCTGAAATCTTGACAAACAAACTGCAGGGTCTTGTCCAGACAGTCACCAGGAGATGGAGAGCCAGTCTGGTATAATGGTTAAAGCAGCAGGCTAAAAATTGGGAGACTGTGAGTTCTAGTCACACCTTGGCCATGAAGCCAGCTGGGTGACCTTGGACCAGTCACTCTCTCTCAGCCTAGGATGGAGGCAATGGCAAGCCACTCCTGAAATCTTGACAAGAAAACTGCAGGGGCTTGTCCAGGCAGCCGCCAGGAGTCAACACTGACTCAAAGGCACACACACAAAAAAGTGTATAAATATTTATATAAATAGACGATTAAAAATAATCACATGTGGAGAGAGACATAACTACTAAGGCAAAATAAGCTTTCTCCAGAGACATCAAATGTGCTTCCATAGCGTATATTGAGTCTAGGAGTAGTCCCAAACTGCATACCTGGCACAAAATCAATTAAACCCCACCATGCAATCTCACATATTTTCTAATCTACAACATATGTCTCTTTTGCTCTTACCTAGGTCAAAATTGCTGAGTTTTAACTATGTCCTTGGAATAGAAAGCTAGGAATTAGTTGTAGAATTGCATTTCATCTTACTGTAACCCAAACTTCCAGAACTTCATCCAGTAGTTGAAGTGGGCAAAATGGAACCTTGAGGAATCCCAAAGGCTAACAGTAATTTTGTTCTAAGTCTAAAATCGCAAAAAGTCTTTGCCCTTATGGCTTCTATTTGCCCAGTAAGTAAGAAAGAGAGACAAAACTGTAGCATGGTGCAGCAATTCAAGAAATAGAAAAGGACCTATTACAATCAGTTTTAAAGTTCCTCTTTGTTATTATTAAATTATTAAGGGCTGAATGGTAGCATGGAAGAAGAGTTCATAATATTTCCTGTAGAAAATATTATTCAGTATTGATTTTTTTTTCTTTGCACATTTTTGCTTTTAGAAGCTTATCTTTCCAAATTTGAATTTATAGCTGGAGGACATCATTTGGTTTCTACTTAGCTTTAAGCCAGTTGTCAATCATGTAATTTCTGTTTGGTTCTCTGGCTCCAAAACAGTCTTTAATGGTACAAATTTGGGTTATCAGGATTGGAATTTGATTTTCTCCATCTACTTAAACAGACCAGTCTGACCATGACTAATGAGAAGTATTTCTTGTATCCTCTCTGTAAAAAGGAGAGATCATGAGATTGCCCACATGCACTCCAGGCAGCTGCTCCTCACAAGTAGATTGCAGGAACCGAGGTTTTTGCAGTCAGCTCGTGAGTGGAGTGGCTGGAAGTTGAGGGAGTTCCACCAAGCTCACAGCTGTTAATGTAGCCTGGACAAGGACAAAAAGCTCATCCAAGCTTCATTTTTTAATCACTTTTGGAATTCCTTTTTAATTGCTTTTCAACTGTTAAGAACCTTTAGATCGGCAAGTTTTACAACATTCACTGGAGAAGTCTCCTTCAATCCTTGGAGAAAGAAGTTTTAAGTGCAAGATTAAAGACTTTAAAAAAAATGGGGGGGGGATAAACTAATTCTAAACAAAAGGGTGATTAGAATCTTGATTTCAGAAAGTTATAAACATATTAATAATGTTAATAATGTTATGTTAATATAATTTCGAAATTAATTATAAGAAATCTTCCTATGGGAAAATGCTGTTGTTTAAAAAATACCATGATAAAATGGGATTTTGAAGGTTGGACACTAGACAGAACCAGAAAGAATTAAAGATTATAATTAAAGGAAAAGAATACCTACATTTGACTTACTAACATAAAATGGAGCAAAATACTTTAACTTTGGATGAATTCAAGGACATTTGGCAACAATGGACTCAGAAGGTAATCTTAAGCATTGTTTGCCATCATAGATAAACTGGATTTAAAAGAGATTATAGAAGAGGAACAAGTTTTTCTGGATAAGACTGAGACTAAGGCTGACTCAAATGTGGATTTAAAACTGACAGGTTATAAGAATGACATGCAAAAAGATGTTACACTGGATATACAAATGAAACTGGCTGATGTCTTAATAATTAAAAGGGATATACAAATATCAAACCAGAAGAGTGACTGGGATAATTTTCTTATTTTGGGCCTATAAAAGATACTTGTTAAATGTATTGTCGAAGGCTTTCACGGCCAGAATACGATGGCTGGTGTGGGTCTTCCGGGCTGTGTGGCCGTGTTCTGGAAGTTTTGTTTCCTCACGTTTCGCCAGCATCTGTGACCGGCATCTTCAGAGAGCAGGAGCACAGACAGGAGCAGTTTCTGGGCACAGAGAGAACTGCTCCTGTCTGTGCTCCTGCTCTCTGAAGATGCCGGTCACAGATGCTGGCGAAACGTTAGGAAACAAAACTTCCAGAACACGGCCACACAGCCCGGAAGACCCACACCAGCCATACTTGTTAAAGTTTTGAAGGATTTTCTAAGAAGAAATGAAAATAAAATGAAAAGAAATCAAGTTCTGGGACATTATTTAAAGGGATTAAAAATCAAGCTTGTTAAAATTAAAGGAAAGGAATATAAGGTTGGTTTATTTGATCAAGGTTAAAATATATATGTTGTTTCTGGTAACCCTTAATGGATTTTTGCTAATCAGGATCAAATGACAAGGCTTTAAAGATTTGGAAAAAGAGACTTTCTGTTGTATTTTTAGAGAAAGTGATAAGTTACTGTGTTAAAGTAAAGGGAAGGAATATAAAGTTAGTTTATTTGACTAAGGTTAAAATATACATGTTTTCTGGTAACCTTTAATGGACTTTTGCTGACTAGGACTGAATGACGAGGCTTTAAGAATTTGTTTATAGATAAGAGATGAGATATGGGAAGAAGAGACCATTTGTTGTATTCTTAGAAAAGGTGATAAGTTACTGAAATTGTTTGTACTTGTTTGATGAAAGGGGGCTATTTCTTTATATATTTCTTTTCTTTTTGTTTATTATTTTTTTCTTCTTTTCTATTTTTCTTTCTATTTTCTTTTTTGTACTTTCTGTACACCTTTTTCATTCTTTTTTTTTAGTTTGTATTAGTTTTTTAATCTTTGTAACCGTAAACTTTGATGAAATTATTATATAAAAAAAGAATGTTGATGCAGAAAATACTGAAATGCCCTTATACTTAATACTGTTGGAAGCTGATTTTAATAACCTAAGTTACTATTCACTGTTACACACTTTTTACAGTAAACTGATTTATATATTGTATTAAAAGTTTGCCCTAAATCTCTCCAACACAAGTAACTTGTGAATTCATCATATATCTAAAAAAAACCCATATTATTCACATAAATTTAGAGAGTGCCCTATTCCAAACAGTTCTGTGTGGTTTACACTTTGAAAAGCAAGAAGAATAAAATGAAGAAACAGATGAGTACAACCAGAAAGAAAAAAGACAACACAGAACAAACAAAAAATCTTACAGGAGCTGACCAAACACCCTACTCAAGGACTGGAAAATAGCCAAGTTTTCAGTGCCACATGGATCTCTGGGAGGATGCTGTTCCAAAGGGTAAGCACCAGTACAAAGAAGCCACACTTCCAAGGTCTCAGCAGACTACTTTGTTTAATTGAGGGGACCTGAAGCACACCCACTCTGCCAGATCTTACTGGACAGATAGAAACTATTGGAGTCCTTCAAATATAATATATGTGTAATGTTTTCTTATGCGAAAAAGAAAATAAAAAAAGAGCATCAGATCATTACTTTCTCCACATTATTGTTACAAGCTGGGGAGAAATTTTTCAATGGCATCTCTCAGTGAACATGTAGCATCATCAATTAGTAAAGGGGTAGTTTTGACTTAACCTGACAAAGTGTTAGGTTGGCACACAAGATAAATAGCAAGCAGTCATCACTTTCAGAGAGAAGTAAAAATATGACATCAGGAATACTTATTGGAATGTAAATTAAACTTGCTACCTGCCTAGTAATACCGACTGATTTGAGAGCACAGGTTTTGCACATCTCCAGTTCTGACAAGTTTTAGACATATGTAGCTCCATGTGCTTTTTGTCTCACAGAAATCTAAGTGAATCACTAAAATCCAACCTAGCTCTAATATGCATATCCCCATTTTGTTTCCTTGGGCTTCAAGGCAGTTAGGGTGCTGCCTTATATATTACAGATGTGAAATATTTTGTTTAAATACTTTATGTTATTAAAGTTTTAATTCACTTACATCAATAGTTATAATTTACATTGTTAGTTTCTGATACAGAAATGGATAAATGAGTTTCAAAATTCCTTTTTGCCTTTTATTTATTATGAAGTTCAATGGGATCCCTGCAAATCATATTTCTCCTGTAATTGTAGTATTTTTTTAAAAACATCATTGCTTATTTATAATATTTGCATATGATAAATCCATGTGCTTCGTATGTTCTTCCATCCTGCAGGCACGAAATACTCAAGTACTTTGCATCAAATGGTAAGATCTGACATATTTCATTCTGGAAAAGAGCCCATATTTCAAAACCAGTATTTCAAAATATAGAGAGAGATACTGACTGATATATAAACTAAACTGAATGCTGAAGTGATGCAGAGGACTGCAGTATAATACGAAAGGTAGGAGAAACTGAACAACAAACCAGAATTAGGCATCCATTAATTTTAAACAGCAGTACCATTGCAGCTATTCAGCTTTTGCCCATAAAGAAA
The DNA here is from genome assembly GCF_059951505.1 of Python bivittatus. Lineage (NCBI taxonomy): Eukaryota > Metazoa > Chordata > Lepidosauria > Squamata > Pythonidae > Python > Python bivittatus. The sequence goes on along the minus strand of NW_028277112.1, from coordinate 49,538,745 downwards.
ATGGCACTTGTAAACAGAGGATCAAGGCACATATCTGAACAGTTTAAATATACCCATTTAAGAATGCAGGAGAAGAACTGGCTATAGCTAATTGATGTATAACATGGTATCTACTTCATTACAGAAACTTCTATCACGTCTAACATTCATGGTTACATCTTCAAATGCATTGGCTGTCCAGTATTTTTTAGCCTATTAATTTTCTAGCCAATGCTCACTTGGTTGACTTTGAAAACGGCTGGGTAGCAAAGTTCATTTCAGCTATAACTCAGCCTTAACTTTATCTGTCAGCAGTTTTATTCAGCTTCTCAGACATAATAGCTTATTGCCAAATTCATTTTTGAACGAAAACCACCCTTCTGAAAAAAAGTCTACATGAATATGTCAACGGGCAATGAAATATTTTCACTGTATGATTTTTCTTAAAGTTTTGCTATGAATCAACTTATTTTTTAATGGCAATTTCATTAGGCAGCAGTGTGAATGTTCCTTTAAAAATATTTAACTTGGCATCTCTGTACTTTCAATGGGCTTCCACTCCCAGATCTCCTAACTGAACAGCTTTTGAAGAAGAGTGTCAAGCCAGCTTTAGTGCTGGAACAAACAAATGGGACACATCTTAATAAACAACCCACCGATAATAAATCCTACCTATATATAAGCATAGGACTTTATACTACATATGTATTTAAATTGCAACATCAGTCATGATAAGGAAGGGACCCAATCAGGATATATTACTTGGTGGTATAATGAAAGGCCATGAGTGAAGAGTCCTTGATTTTAACATGATTGACTTCTTCAGTTCACTTCAGCCTTTAATTCACCCTTCAGATGTCTAAATAAATAAGAGACTGAAACAAGTCAAAAATGTAAATGTAAATATAACTCCCACACAACTTATTATTTATTTGTCTATCTTTGTATGCTAGGGACTACCAACGTCTCTCGGCAATTTAAAACAAAAAATAATTCTAAAATCAAGATATTAATAGCAGTTAAAATACCAATTATAGCAAACAAATAAAATTAACAATTAACAATTAAAATCAATAGTTATCAAGTGTGTATTAATTTTTTTTAAGTACCAAATAATAATAACGGTAGCAAAAGCTCAAGGTCAAGAACAAGAGTCTTGACACTATCCACTATGCTAAAATGGTTGGTGAAATTGACAAATCTTGCTGAGATGGATAAATTAACTTCTTTGATTATAGAAAAGACACTATCTACATTTATTGGTGACTGGAAACCTCTTACAGACTTTTTGTGTAAAAATGAAAAAAATGAAGTTGTGATTTATAGCTTTGATGATTAGACAGGACAGATTATAGAAAGAAGAGTATTATGAGGTAACTTTAGAGACAGATTAAAATATAATTGTACTTATAATTGCTGTGAAGGATATTGGACGCCACTTCTTTGTATCTTTTTTCCTTCTTTTCTATTTTTCAACTTTTTTTTCTTATCTTGCAGTTTTTGCCTTCTCTTTGATTTCTTTCTCTTTTTTCTTCCTTACTTTATATTAGTTTGTATTAGTTTTTATCTTCTTTTTTAAAAGTTTCAATAAAAATCATATTTTAAAAAAAGAAGAGCAAGAGTCATGCTCACTCTGTCAGTCCTCAAACATCTGGTCAACCAAAGCCATCTGATATTTATAGCCCATCCTGAAGCCAGTTTGAAATGGCTCAAGATAATCTGTCATCCCCTGGTCTGCCTGCAGTTGAGAAGCCATCACTCTCTTAATCACCACATCCAACTTTGAGAGATTAGACACTGGTCTATACATGATTGCCCATTTCTAAGAGAATTAGGGAGATTTCCTCCACTTTCAGATCATCAATTCCAAGATTCAGAATATCAAGTCCAGTGTTTGACCTATGACAAGTGTTGGTCCAGGTGCCAACTAGGATATGCCCATGGTTGTCATTGCAGACATGAAATCCTGAGCCACTTCTGATTGGACATCTCAATGTGGGCACTGAAGACAAGTCCTGAAAATACAAAGTCTTGATATTCACTACTATGCAGACATCACTCTTCTTAGCTTAGAGAGACTTGAAAGTTGGATGAGCAGCAAATCCTATGTATCTTTAGAATGTCCTGGCAGCAGCAGTCAAAATGGAATGCTGGACAATTTTCTGGTCAGTGTGATGGAATTCTAAGGCTATGGATATATAATCTCCCCACCCTATTCTGCAGGGTAACCAAATGAATAGTTAGAAATTAACTCTCTTCCCCTGAACATTTATACAAATAACACAAATTTGGCTTTAAGTCCTCTCCTCTCCAGCAATTGACCTCCAAGGGACAGAGAAGGAATGCATAATTTTATATTGTAAGCAGGAGCATATTTGCAGTCCTGAATCTTAGGGCTACATACTGTAGCAGGAATCTAATCACTTGCCTCAGCCAACCTCCACCCCACCCCCTCCCCAAGTATGTCATTTTATTCACAGAGACACAGGCCACATCCACATAGCTCCTGTTCCTCACTATCTCCTGTTGTGGAGCTGGCAAGAATGCATGCCACTCTAAATGTTGCTGTTCCCACAGAAATACCCAGAACAGGTCTGTGCTGTGCTTCTGTCCATAAAGCTTTCCCCCATGACAATCTAACAGCTGTGATTGATGGCTTCCTCAGCTGAAATTCCAACTCTGTCCATCTTCATCCAGCATGTGAAAAGCTTCCTCCAATCAGAATGCACAACACTCTGATCACTCCATCCACTGCATTTTTTCCCCCTGTCCTGGCATAGACTGATTGAACTTTTTAAAAAAAAAAATTGTTGAAACGAGTCTACCAGTCAATTGTTCAACCTACTGAGAACTAAGCAGCAGCAAAGAATTAGGTTTTTTGTACACGTTCACTGCCACTGAGTCATCATCTGGATTTTGCAGCCAAGATACAGCCATTGGATTAATGTATTGAACTGTAATCTGACAAAGGAATTTGACTGTAGGGATCAGTGGGATAGCTACAAACCTCCCTACATTTATAGGGAACACACAGCCTTTTGAAGTGGGATATTAGGGAAAAAATCATTTCCAGAGTGTAGCTAGCTGACTCAGCTATAGGACAACAGGCAGAAACATCCAGACAGTGTGCTTGGGAAATAGCTAGTAGCCCCTCCTCCCACCAGGGAAGGGATACTATGTGGACACACATTATTCTTAGTCCTAAAAATATATTTTTGCACCAAGAGGAAAAAGAAAGGTGCTTTCTTTGTTACAACTGGACTGTGGGCTTCTCTTTTTTTGCCAAACCACAAGAAAACAACATTTAGAAATTTTCTCCTAAAAAAAATTCTCCAATTCCTATTCACTACCAAACCACATATTTTCACCCATCAGGAAAAAGGGAGAGAAAACAATTTGTAAGAAAAAATAAATTTCAGAATTTTTTACCAAGTGGGAAATCGTGGACATTTCAAAAATAGCTTGATACTATCTCTTACAGTAACTCTAAAGTTTTTTACATTATTTTTGACCTCCTAAAAAGAAAACTCCACCCAACTCTGTTATGGGTATGAGCTCATATCCCACATTTATTTTGCTATTCTTCCTAGAACTACTTTTAATCTATGCTTCTGCTGCATTCATTTTCAAAATATGGATTAATCAGATGTACCCTCCCATTATTTATTTATTTAAATTTATTGGTCAGCAGCTCTGGGCAGCTTACAAAGCTAGGAAAAAAAAAACATAAAAACAGCTGAAAACATTTGTGCTCCCTCCCATGGCAGACTGGTACAAATTGAATTGGTATAAATTGGAGCCAGTTTGGTCTAGTGGTTAAGGCACCAGGCTAGAAACCAGGAGACTATTAGTTCTAGTCCTGCCTTAGGCATGAAAGCTGGCTGGGTGACTTTGGGCCAGTCACTCCCTCTCAGCCCAACTCACTTCACAGGGTTGTTGTGGGGAAAAGGAAGAAGTATTAGGTATGTTCATCGCCTTGTTTACAAAAAAAAGAAAGGTGGGATAAAAAAATCCAAAAAAAACAAACAAATGCAATTTTTCCTAAACTAACAGACACAACACTGTTGTGTTGGGGGCTGAGCTAAGAGTCACATATTGTTATAGGGGGGGAGGCATACTTCAAAAGAACCAGGACAAAAGCTAAAGCTGGTTTCAACTCTTTTTGAACTCTTTTGATTGTATTATATCATTTCTCACATATATATTTAATAATTATCCCATTCTATCACATTCATAGTTATACTTTGGTAACAACTTTTGGAGGTCTCTAGATGCCTGAATCTCAGCCCATGCACTTCTGCACTACACTTCTGATGTAGATTTGTTAAATTATATAGAACAAATTGTAATTATTCAAAGGTTATTTCCACAAGACTTGTATTTCTTCATGTGTATACTTTATATTAGCCAATTCTCTCCCTTCAGTTTCATTATCCTTTACTCTTTCATTATTTCTTTTTATTTTTCCCTTTTCCTATTTTATTTTATTTTATTTGACATTAGTTTACCAATCTGGCTAATTTTCTGCATTTCCTGCTTGTTCTTAATTCCGGACTGGTTAGTCAGATAGCCTTAATTCTTGTGATTTTAACATAATTGTTATCAGTTCAAATGCTTTATCTGATCAATCCACAATTCAGTGCATATCCACCTCAAATATTATTCCAGGCTAAATGTGTACAGAGTTATAATTTACTATATTATTTATGTACATCAGCACATATGCCTATATATGCACAAGTAATTACATGTATTTATTTATTTATGCACTTATTTATGCATGCTGTGGCATGTTTCTGTATGTATGTAAATATGTGTATATGTGTAACTAAATGGAAATGTGCATTTTGGATTTTAAAATAACACAGACCATTTGCATGAACAGAAAGGTTCAGGATCCCAATTACAGTACACAGGTTAATAAAATCAAAGAAAAATTCCTAGCAAGAATACCCCACAAGAATCCCTTTAGAGGCAGTTTATATACCAGGCAAGTGATATACTGAACGAATAGTAGTAGAGACTAAGAGTAGAACTGGTAGAAGAGAGAAGGAAACACAGGATATGGCTAAAGGAATTAAGTATTCTGGAATATTACAAACACCATCTTTTACTTGCCCTAGTGACAAAACTAGCATCTTATTTATGTATTCATGTATTTATTTATTTATTTATTTATTTGCAATACATGCCACAGCATAAAGGCATTATAATCATACATCTTACTCAACCAATCTCATTTAATATTTCGATTTTTATTTTGTTTCATTAGTATTGCTCTCAAAGTTCCATAAGAAGTGCTCTTATGAAGCCCATGCAAATGTTAAACCAGTTAGGTTTATTTGATTTAATACGGTATTTATTTCATATCCTAGTTGTGAAAAGGAAAGAAATATTACTAAAATCAGAAATAACTATGAAAATAATAAAACAGAGTTCAGATAAGCAAGCTGTGCCCTGTCATATGCTGATGACTTAGCATTTTATAGCATTTAAGGCATATTATAGTTACTGCGGGCAACATCAATATTTCAGGCAGCATTATCATGGTTGATTATTCTCTTAAATTACTTAAATCAGCTCTCTCTAAGCTGGTGTCTTCCAGATGGACTATAACTCCAGAATTCCACTGTGGCTTGGAAATTTTGGAGTTTGTAATTCAATACAGGTGGAAGATACTGGGTTAGGGAATGTACAAAGTAGCATCCTGACTATAAACTACTGACAAAACCCAATTGCAACCTGATGAAAAAATAACACACATTTGACCAGTGAAGGTATGTTTGCTGTGGATATAGAAGTGTAAACTCCGGGTTGCTTGTAGGAGGAGAAACACAAAGCTAGAAATTATTAATGTGTTAATTTTTTGCAAGTTCAGAAAAGAGTTACAATAACACATATCAGAACTGTTTATTTAGTGTTTGCTCTGAGGGTGGACAAGATATGATGAGCACGGCTGCTAGTGTTGGCTAGCCATAACTCATTCAAGGAAGGGAAATTTACATGCAAACATGGAAAAAATGTGTGAAAAGGAATATTACTTCAGTAACAGTCTTCTTCAGTGATAATTCAGGTTATTGTAGTGACAACTTTAAGTACATATTTTTTGCAAAGCTAAGTACACTTTCTAGTAAAGAATTTGGCCACAATCCACCTCCATGAAATTTCTGAAAGACTCATTTAGATATTTATCAGGAGCCCAGAGCATTGTGACACATACTAGTTGTTCTGAAAGACAGAATGATATCAGAAAAAAAGAGAAAATGGCCATGGCTCCTATTCTTTCTGAATATATTCAGAAAGAATTAACAGTCAAAGTTTCTTTAATAACTGTTATTTGGGCAGCAAATACACTCAAACTCTGAGGGTATCTTTTTAAAGATTTTTAATTGGTTTTGCTCATTTGTGTTACTTCAGGTGTGTAGCTTACTCAACACAGAAGGCATTTATTCACTTACTTAAGCACTCAGTTTGCCTCTGAATGTGAAACTGATCCATCAAGAGCATGCACTAATGATTTTTCAAAAAAAAAATGTGCACCTGCACTGTGAATTTAATTGCCATTTGGATGGTGCTATGAGCTGTCTAAGAGTGGGGCTGCTTAATTAGTCATCTGAGTAGGTGGCCTGAAGCACAGGAAGATATATATTTCCAAAGAGGCCACCACATATACCTCTGGGGGTGATTCTATCTGTCTGTCTATCTACCTATCTATCTCAGTTTATCAGTGAAATAAAATTGACAGTGATGTAAACTGGACGTTAATTTTATAGAGCGTACTTCATGTATTTGGACAGAACTGCTGTGGTTTAGGACCTCCATTCCTTCATAACATTTGATTCTGTCACTATGTTTTAGCCTAAATATCACTTTTCCAAAATTACAACGGGAATAGTTTCCATTGCATAGAGTCCATTTATTTGAGTATTTCCAATATGTGAAGAATTCAGAATGAATTATTAGATGTTTTAATAATGTAAAATTCCAGAAATATTAGAAACTGTTTCTCTTGACAATGAATCTTAGAATTTCAATGAAATAAGAAATCTAGAAAGTAAATGCCATATAATTTCCCAATTTTTTATCTAAGTGTCACTTACAGTTGTATATCCAATATACAGTGCATTTGGAAGGTATTCAGACACCCTTCACTTTTTTCAGTTTTGTTATGTTGCAGCCTGATACTGCACATTCGTTTTTTTTTCCTCATTAATCTACCCCATAATGACAAAGTGAAAACAGAAGTTCAGAAATGTCTGTAAATTTATTAAAAAGAAAAAACTGAAATATCACATGTACTTAAGTATTCAGACCCTTTACTCAGTACTTTGTTGAAGCACCTTTGGCAGCAATCACAATCTCAAGTCTTTTTCGGTATGATGCGACAAGCTTTGCACACCTGGATTGGGGGATTTTCTGCCATTCTTCTTTGCAAATCCTCTCAAACTCAAACAGGTTGGATGGGGACCGTCAGTGGACAGCCATTTTCAGGTCTCTCCAGAGATGTTCAATAGGGTTCAAGCCAGGGCTCTGGCTGGGCCACTCTAGGACATTCACAGAGTTGTCCCTAAGCCATTCCTGGGTCATCTTGGCTGTGTGCTTAGGATCGTTGTCATGTTGGAAGGTGAACCTTCGGCCCAATCTTTGGGTCCTGAGCTCCATGGAACAGGTTTTCACTGAGGATATCTCTGTCCTTTGCTCCATTCAGCTTTCCCTCAACCTTGACCAGTCTCCCAGTCCCTGCTACTGAAAAACACCCCCACAGCATGATGCTGCCACCATGCTTCACTGTTGGGAGGGTATTGGGCAGGTGATGAGTGGTGCCTGGTTTCCTCCAGACATAATGTTTAGAATTGAGGCCAAACAGTTCAGTCTTGGTTTCATCAGACCAGAGAACCTTGTTCCTCAGTCTGAGAATCCTTTAGGTGCTTTTTTTGCAAACTCCAAGCAGGCTTTCATGTGTTTTGCACTGAGGAGAGGCTTCAGTCTAGCTACTCTGCCATAAAGCCCAGATCGGTGGAGGGCTGCAGTGATGGTTGTCCTTCTGGAACTTTGTCCCATCTCCACACAGGATCTCTGGAGCTCAGTCAGAGTAGCCATCAGGTTCTTGGTCACCTCTCTTACTGAGGCTCTTCTCCCCTGATTGCTCAGTTTGGCCAGGCGACCAGCTCTTGGAAGAGTCCTGGTTGTGCCAAACTTCTTCCATTTGAGAATTATGGAGGCCACTGTGCTTTTGGGAACCTTCAGTGCAGCATAATTTTTTTGTAGCCTTCCCCAGGTCTGTGCCTTGCAATAATCCTGTCTCTGAGCTCTGCAGGCAGTTCCTTTGACCTCATGGCTTTTGCTCTGATACAGTATGCATTGTCAGCTGTGAGGTCTTCTATAGAGAGGTGTGTGCCTTTCCAAATCATGTCCAATCAATTTAAGTTACCACAGGTGGACTCCAATCAAGATGTAGAAACAGCTCAGCAATAATCAAGAGAAATGGGAGGCACCTGAGCTAAATTTCAAGTGTTGTTGCAAAGGGTCTGAATACTTATGCCAATGTGATATTTCAGTCTTTTCTTTTTAATAAATTTACAGACATTTCTAAAATTCCATTTTCACTTTGTCATTATGGGGTACTGAGTATAGATTAATGGGGAAAAAATGAATTTGAATGATTGTAGTATCAGGCTGCAACATAACAAAATTGAAAAAAGTGAAGGTGGTCTGAATACTTTCCAAATGCACTGTATTTATGTGGATACCTCATTACAGCAGAGC